>NC_090744.1:120291323-120301323 GCF_036898095.1 Palaemon carinicauda | reverse complement strand
GGGCCAGCTACTTATGTTCATATGACGTCACGCAAGTAATTTTCTTTTCCACATACACAAATCTGAGTATAGCTTATGCCACTAATCAAAATACCTACTTGGTACCTCTTGATTATTTTAAGGCGGGTAGAAATTAATAAGTGTATATATATATATAATATATATATATATATATATATATATATATATATATATATAGTATATATATATATATATATATACACACACATATATATATACATATATATATATATATATATATATATGGATAAATATCAACACAACATCGTGTTCAAATAGAAATAAATTTCTACCTCATACTTGGGATCGAACGCTAGCCCCTTCTAATGAAAGGCCAGGTCGAAACCAACCATGCCACAAGAGACCATAAAAGAAATCGGAACCTGATGCTACCTAGCTGTCCAAGGATTTACCTGGCGAGACATCAGTCTCTTACCAGCGAGTTTTACCAGATTTCCCAGCCCACCACGTGACACAATTGGTAGTAATTCATTCAAATTACCCCTAATGAGTCAATATGGATAAATATCAACACAACATCGTGTTCAAATAGAAATAAATTTCTACCTCATACTTGGGATCGAACGCTAGCCCCTTCTAATGAAAGGCCAGGTCGAAACCAACCATGCCACAAGAGACCATAAAAGAAATCGGAACCTGATGCTACCTAGCTGTCCAAGGATTTACCTGGCGAGACATCAGAAAAGAAATCGGAACCTGATGCTACCTAGCTGTCCAAGGATTTACCTGGCGAGACATCAGTCTCTTACCAGTGAGTTTTACCAGATTTCCCGGCCCACCACGTGACACAATTGGTAGTAATTCATTCAAATTACCCCTAATGAGTCAGTATGGATAAATATCAACACAACATCGTGTTCAAATAGAAATAAATTTCTACCTCATACTTGGGATCGAACGCTAGCCCCTTCTAATGAAAGGCCAGGTCGAAACCAACCATGCCACGAGAGACCATAAAAGAATTCGGAACCTGATGCTACCTAGCTGTCCGAGGATTTACCTGGCGAGACATCAGTCTCTTACCAGCGAGTTTTATATATATATATATATATTTACTTAAGAGTGTAAAAAGAAAAGTAATTTTATGTGAAAATTGAAAAAAATCTGGACGTCCTTAGTTCACTTAATAAAAAAAAAAGTGATACATTTTCTTTTAATTTCCCTCTTATATTAATTGCAATAATAGTGCATGTGACGTATTGTTTATAACACGAGAAAAAGGAAAACGCACGGTTAAAATTTTTTATTTCTTTTCTTTTTTAATATTTTCAGCTTTTTGCTAGTAAAACTAGAATCACAGATTAATCTTCGTATCATAAACTAGTATCCATTAGGCATTTATTTTTCTAAGCATTACTAGGTTCAATAAACAAAGTAAAGGTTAAAAAAATGTGATCTTAATCGTTTCCAGATTCCTATATAAAATTTCTAGAATGCACAAACTGTATGTATTGGAGTTCAAAGATAACAAAATGTTATATTCGCTAACAATAACGTCTTGAATATTTAACGGGTTACATAATTTTGTAAAAGTAGATCCTTCAATTCAACTTAGATTCATCTAGTACTGAATTAGATATTTTCTTATAAGAAAATATATCCTCTTTGCCAATCGTCATAATCCAGTGTTTTGCTTAGCACAGAACCACTGAAATTTCAATACACAATGCACCATAATAGAATAAAATTAATCCATAATGAATTGAACATAAGTCTGATTTATATAGAGCTTAGCAAATTAATCAAATATATTTTAACGCCTCTATAACATAGGGGTCGCATCCAATCCTGTCATTCTATTCACTCATCAAAATATATTAATAAATATTAGTTACTTTAGTTATAAATAGTAAAATACCCATACAGTGAGGGGGGATTTATTCAATATATTTTAATAAAAGAGAATAAATATTGTGGAGAGAGAGAGAGAGAGAGAGAGAGAGAGAGAGAGAGAGAGAGAGAGAGAGAGAGAGAGAGAGAGAGAGAGAGAGAGATATTTTATTTTACATATTGTGATGCAAGAGAAAAAGTATACTGTAAATACAAAGAAAAACAACTTTTTTACATCGTGTAACGCAAGAGAGAAAAATATATTGTAGAGAGAGAGAGAGAGAGAGAGAGAGAGAGAGAGAGAGAGAGAGAGAGAGAGAGAGAGAGAGATATGGGGAACAAGGGATGTATTCTGTATCATGTAGAGAGAGAGAGAGAGAGAGAGAGAGAGAGAGAGAGAGAGAGAGAGAGAGAGAGAGAGAGAGAGAAAGAGGGGAAGAACAGATTTATTTTGTATCACGTAGCAGAGAGAGAGAGAGAGAGAGAGGGAGAGAGAGGTGAAGAACAGATTTATTTTGTATCACGTAGCAGAGAGAGAGAGAGAGAGAGAGAGAGAGAGAGAGAGAGAGAGAGAGAGAGAGAGAGAGAGAGAGAGAGAATGGTGGGGAACAGAGAAATCATTCTATATCATGTAGAGAGAGAGAGAGAGAGAGAGAGAGAGAGAGAGAGAGAGAGAGAGAGAGAGAGAGAGAGAGAGAATGGTGGGGAACAGAGAAATCATTCTATATCATGTAGAGAGAGAGATGTATTCTGTATCATATATATATATATATATATATATATATATATATATATATATATATATATATATATATATATATCCATCTTGGGTTCATCTTGTTTTCACTATTCTCTTCATCTTTTCCTATATTTATTCATCTTACACAACTTCCTTCTTTACCATTCTTTGGCTCATTTATTTTTTCCCTTATCTTTTCCTATATTTATTCATCTTTCACAACTTCCATCTTTATCCTTCTTTTGGCATTGCCAGTATTATGAGCATCTTACGGACTCATCTTCTGTTGACGTAAAACTGAAAAGGAAACGTTCAATCTAAAGACTAACTCTCTACGAGTAGTCGTTTTAAATGACACACCTAACAAAAGAATATCCTTTACCTTTCCCTCTCTCTCTCTCTGATCCCCTCATATTCCACCTCTCAACAGCCCTCTATAGTGCCTCTCCATTTCTCTCATATAACAGCCTCTCTCTCTCTCTCTCTCTCTCTCTCTCTCTCTCTCTCTCTCTCTCTCTCTCTCTCTCTCTCTCTCTCTGATCCCTTCATATTCCCTCCTTCAACGGCCTGTCATTTTTCTGATCCCTTCATAGTGTCTCTCCATCTCTCTCATAACAGCCTCTGTGTCTGTACTTCCTATGCACCCATAATCCCCTCTCTCTCTCTCTCTCTCTCTCTCTCTCTCTCTCTCTCTCTCTCTCTCTCTCTCTCTCTCTCTTTCTAACGAAAACAGTACGGTTTAGTACAATAGTTATGGTATAGTAGATCTCCTTAAGTCTCACTCCGTCTCCTTCCCCTTATAGAGGCTGTCTCCCAGTGTCTAAAGTTCTCATTTCCATCTGAAAAGACTCAATAGTTGAGCGCGCAACGGAAGCGAGAGTTGGGAGGCTGAACCCGGGTTATCTGTCTTGAAAAAGAGCCTATCATATCCATATACAAAAGACTTCCCGAGGTTTAAAGTCAGTCTTCGATTTGCCATTAAACCGATTATGCTACGGAGAGAGAGAGAGAGAGAGAGAGAGAGAGAGAGAGGAGAGAGAGAGAGAGAGAGAGAGAGAGAGAGAGAGAGAGAGGGTATCATACCATATACAAAAGCCTTCAGGAGGTTTAAAGTCAGTCTTCGATTTCCTATTAAACCAATTGTGCGAGGAATATCCTGATATTGTGTGTGTGTGTGTGAGAGAGAGAGAGAGAGAGAGAGAGAGAGAGAGAGAGAGAGGAGAGAGAGAGAGATATTGTGTATGTAAGATGCAATTTATAGCATTCCACATTGTAGCGTTTTTCGAACTACAGTAGTAAAGATAGAGAGACAGAGAGAGAGAGTATCCCATATTTTAAAAATTTTTGACGAAATTTTGTTCCTAATAAAAGTTTAAAGGCCAGTAATGAATGGCAGAGGCAATGGTCAGTAACATTCCCCTATCCAGCAGGACAATGCCCTAAAGACTGACCATATATACATAGGATCAGCGCCCAAGCCCCTCTCTACACAAGTTAGGACTAAGAAGGGCCAGGATATGGCTGCTGATGACTCGGCAGATAGACCTATAGGAATCCCCAAAACCCCCCTTCCTTAGCTCACAAGTATGGTGAGGTTGCAGCGACCAAAGAAACTAACGAGTTTGTGCGGGACTCGAACCCCAGTCTGGAAAAACCAGTCAGGGATGTTACCACATCGGCCACCACAACCCAATAAAGGATTTATTCAATAACGGACAAGACAACGAACCTAGTAAATTAAGGCCAAGATACGAATAATATGAACAAATAAACACGATTTTTATAAGAAATTTTAAATTATTGGAAAAATTTCACAAGACCATTAATTTAGATAGTCTAACCAAGGTCTTCTAATAAAAATAGTAAACTAAAATTATCATTTTCATTTATAGTTCTAATAGTTCTTTCAAAGAATGTCATTAGCTATTTACCTGAATTGTAATAATACGAAAAGCCCTCTTAAATATAATTTATATTCATGTAATATAAAATATGTAATAAAAGATTTCCTTCTTAATAAAAAAAAAAAAAAAAGCTTTTGCTTCCATGAGTATCTTACATAGGTTAAAACAATCTTTTTGTCTTAATAAAAAAAATCTGCTTGTTTGATTATTGTCTTACATGGGTTAAAAAAATCTTTGTCTTAATAAAAAATGTTCTTCTTCCATTATTATCTTACATGATTTAAAACCATCTTTTTAATTATTAAAAAACCTTCTGCTTCCATGATTATCGGAGCGATTATATTACAAGATAAAAAAAATATCTTTTTAGTCTTCTCAATAGAAAAAAAAATGTGCTTCCATGATTTTCTTTCAATAGATGAAAATGTCGATAATTGAAATGATAATTCTCTCTTTTAAAAGATTCCCCTTCCCTCTTCACATTAGACTTATCATTTATTTATTTCCTCATTTCCTTTCCTCATTGGGCTATTTTTCCCTATTGGAGCCCTTGGGCTTATAGCATCTCGCTTTGCCAACTACTGTAGGGATGTAGTTTGGCTTATAATAATAATAATAATAATAATAATAATAATAATAATAATAAAGTCACAGATCGGGATGAGCTCTTTCTTATATAAACCCATCTTCCACTTCTCATGTGCTGAGTCAAGAGAGATAAATTGTTAACTTACACATTCAAGAGGATATGTGCATTCACAAAAAGACCTAAACCCATTTTTTTTTTTAACCTAATTTCACCGATTCAAATATTCTCATTACGAAAAGTGATTTCAAGACTACAATAAAGTTAAGTAGTGATCAACTAATGACTAGAAAATAGATAGGAACTATTTACTATCTCCCCTATATAAAATAGCATGAGTGTGGTTATATACAGTACATATATATACACACATGTACATATAGTATAAATATATATGCATATAAAAATACAATATATATATATATATATATATATATATATATATATATATATATATATATATATATATATATATATATATATATTTCCGGTCACGCTCAGCGACATTGACAGACGTATTATTACTCGGTCTCTCGCCGCCTCTCGGATGGGTAGGAGTGGGAGTAGTCATATCCAGGTGAGAGGGGTACCCCGATATGTACACTCGGAAACCACAACTGCCTAATTGTAATTAGGGAAAAGAAATGGGGGTGGTGGGGGTTGAATCTGTGTGTGCGTGTGGACGTGTGAGTGTGTGCGCATATCTAAATACTTTGCAGTCACAATGAAGGAAACGAAATAACGAAATAAGCAAGAGAAGTCTTTATATATCTATTTATTTATCTAAAGACTTATCTTGTAGTTTATTTCGTTATTTCGTTTCCTCACTGGGCTATTGTACCTTGATGGAGCCTTTGGGCTTATAGTAGCATGCTTTTCCATCCAGGGTTGTAGCTTTTAGCTAATAATAATAATAATAATAATAATAATAATAATAATAATAATAAATATTAAATAGTTTTTATCTATTTTCTAGTCATTAGTTGATCGTGTCTTGACTTTATTGTAGCCATGACGTCACTTTATAACGAAATAAACTACAAGAGAAGTAATGAACAATTAAAATAAAATATTCTGAGAACAGTAACAGCATGAAAACAGATCATTCACATATAAACTATAATAAGAGAATTATGCCACCCTGTTCAGCATAAAACCATTCGCTTTTTCTTTTTGGGAAATTCTTATTTTTGGTCGTGAATAAAATTGTATTCGTTTTACTTCCAGTGATGTAAACAAAGACTGGAGACTGATCTCATGTTGGGATAGAGTTTGTTGTTATTTCCTTAAATCACCAAGACGTGCTCAAGGGCATAAGTTACAGCTTAAGACTCCCCATACGGGAACGCGTGCCACTATATAGTAACTCCAGGCTTTTTATTCTATTTTATTCTAGCTCGAGTTCGAAGGTCGCTCATGAATAGCGATCCTCCTACGCCTATTGACGCGAAAGACCTCTGTTAGATTTCGCCAGTCGTCTCTATCTTAAGCTTTTAATTCAGTAACTTCTCCATTCATCATCTCCTACTTCACGCTTCATAGTCCTCAGCTAGACACTTGCTCCTTAATATTTGGGGAGAGATGCATTTATAAGAACTTAAGCTAACGTTTTTCGGTTTGGCGTGACGGAAATGAGCCATGAAACCACTCCCGAAATACAACCAGGTCGTGGCAGAGAGAGAGAGAGAGAGAGAGAGAGAGAGAGAGAGAGAGAGAGAGAGAGAGAGAGAGAGAGAGACCAGAGTACGCACATTTTTCCTCCTTTGGCATCGGGAGACCCGTTCCATTTACTATGATAAATAAGGCAACAGCCACCGGAAAAATCCAAGAACGCTGGGATCGTAAGCTTCATTTTTCTTGTGCACTAAATGTTTCCCTTTATATGAAAACTTAGGACAAAGGTTCTATCAATAAAAGAAGTTAAAACATCCGCATTTCAAGGCAAGAACTGATTTTTAAAAGCAAACAAAAAAGAAGTGTGGGCTCATGAAATAATTCAACACAAGATTTGCTGTAAAACTTTTGAAAAACAAACATAATTAGGTGTCAGTATTAGATTGGTGTTAGAAAATAGTGTACGTGATATGGGTTAATAGCTCATAATATATATATATATATATATATATATATATATATATATATATATATATATATATATATATATATATATACGGATTATTTTTCCCTTGCCTACACATACACCAAATAGGCTGGCCTATTCTCATTTTTCCTCATGAACATGACAATATTAGGATAACCGAAGAATCATTAGTCAACTAAGTGGTAAGCTACAACACAGTAATTATTGTTCTGTGTATACTTTTCTCTTAGTAAGTGTAGAAGGAACTCTTTAGCCATGGTAATCAGCTCTTCTCGGAGGACACTCCAAAATCAAACCATTGCGCTCTAGTCTTAGGTTGTGCCATAGCCTCTGTACCAAGCCCTTCCAATGTCTTGGGTTATAGTTCTATTGTTTAAAAGTGTTCTCTGGCATACTATTATATCTGTTCCCTTATTTCCTCTCCTCACTGGGCTATTTTCCTTGTTGGAGCCCTTGGGGTTATATCATCCTGTCTTTCCAACTAGGGTTGTAGTAATAATAATAATGATAATAATAATAATATTAATAATAATAATAATAACAATAATAACTATATTAATAATAAAAATAATAACAATAATAATAATAATAATAATAATAATAATAATAATGGTTTATTCTCCCCATCTCGGCATCAAAACATACAGTAGATAGTGTCAAAACAATAAGAAAAATAATAATCTCAATATCAGTATTACCTGTGTTTTAAGACATTTTGAAAGTCAACATCATAGAAATTTCTAATACAGCATCAACAAAGGACAACTTTTTTGTTTTTAATTATAATTTTTTCGTTTTTCTACATTTGTTAAACTGCTTTACCTCGATGTTTAACAGCTTTCAATTCTGTGTACGCTTGTTGAGGTCACTATATCTTGTCTTATTTTGAAATAATTTAAAAAATTCCTTAGTTGTAAATTACAATATCATAATTTCTCTTAAAATATCAATATATCAATAGTGTGAATTGCATTATAATTATTATCATTATTATTATTATTATCATTATTATTAATTGCTAAGATACAATCCTAGTTGGAAAAGCAAAATCCCATAAGCTAGGGGCTCCAACAGGGAAAATAGCCCAGTGAGGAAAGGAAACAAGGAAAAATATAAATATTTTTAGAATAATATTAAAATAAATATCTCCTATATAAACTATCAAACCTTTAACAAACCATAAGGAAGAGAAATAAGATAGAATAGTATGCCCGAGTGTACCCTCAAACAAGAGGAAAAAACGTTGAATATTATAAAATAAAAACAATAATAGCAAATAGAATAAAAATAAGAGACAGTAAAAGTCTTGGAATGAACATTCTAATTAAAGCAAGAACCCCGTTCCAACAAGTCTCCCGAGCTCAATCGGGAAAGCGAGCACCTCCGACTCCCGAAGTGGCGTCGCTCTCTACACTTTAGTCACCTCCTGAGTTATTCATGTCTAGGCGTTTCTTGTCATTTTCCGCAACCGCTGGTGTAAAGAACGAGGCTATTTTCTCTCACATCAACTCCCTCTAACAGGAAGCTGTACTACCAATACGGATATATTGGTTTTGCTGTTTCTTTCCTTTCATTTTCTTTTTTTTCATTGTTCTTCCCCATCTCTTTACATCGCATTCTGGAGGAAAGAGATGTAATGAAGAAGGATGGAGTCTTCCAGGAAATACTTTTGAACGTCGCCAGTTGTAAAAGCTGACTGCGGTCGGAAACGAGACTAAAGGAAAGGAAACTATTTCAGAAAAGGATTTCGCTAAAATTTCATTGGAACTGGTAGCCTATATCTGTATATTAACCTCATTATCTATTTATTCATATCTCTATCTATTTTAAATGTGAATCATGTCTGAGTGTGTGTCTAATAATCTTAAGATGTGAAATAACAAACTATAAAACGTACCGTTAATGTAAGAAATGTGCGGACTACGTGTATACATACAGTATATTTATACTGTGTACATACTGTAAATATATATATATATATATATATATATATATATATATATATATATATATATATCTCGATATATATACATCGATATATACATACATATAAATATATATATATATATATATATATATATATATATTATATATACATACATATATATATATATATATATATATATATATATTTATTTATGTATGTATATATAGATGTATATATATATATATATATATATATATATATATATATATACCATAGAAACTTGACGCACATTCCCAAGATACTTGCAAAAATAACGGTCTTCAAAACCAGTAAATTTATCAAAACAGTCAATTGCACATAAAAATAACTTTAAAAAAAAACGAAGCACTGAGTTTTATAGATGTATTTGACATCATACATTACGCAATATACGCCCTCAACTCATTAAAAAAATAGGGTGGTCATCCTCTATTACAGAATAGAAGATCATTTCGAGGGTGTCGTAAGCATATATAAACATTCCTACACTGTTAAAAATTTGCATTAGATAAACGGTAAAAGTTTGGCAACGTTTATTCCAGGATATTTACCATTTTAAAAACGTTTATATTGACGTGAAAGTGATATTACGGCCATCAACCCATTAAAGATAATCACAAAATAGGGTAAAATTACGGTCGCCTGTATTTTACTGAAATACGGTTGAGATCAGTATATTTTGACGAAGAATTTCCGATAAAAAATACGGTTTTTTCTAACAGTGTTGGAATACTAAATATACGTACATACTTCAATGTGCTCATCATAAATGCCTTGACCTCGCTTTCATCTTTAGGTTCCTCGAAGGCAATTATAATGATTGCCTTTGCAT
>NC_090744.1:120283823-120286323 GCF_036898095.1 Palaemon carinicauda | reverse complement strand
TCAAAGTGTTATTGCAAAAAAGAAAAATAAATAAAAAAAATAAAAAATAAAAAAATTGAAAAAAATATTAGACTTTCCATAAATTCAAATGATGAGAAAAATGCAATTCTGTTTCACAGTGTTATTGCAAAAAATAAAAAAAAGAAAAAAAAGAAAAAAAAGAAAAAAAAAGAAAAAAGAAAAAAAAATGAATAAAATATTAGACTTTCCATAAATTCAAATGATGAGAAAAATGCAATTCTGTTTCACAATGTTATTGCAAAAAAGAAAAATAAATAAAAAAAAATAAAAAATAAAAAAATTGAAAAAAATATTAGACTTTCCATAAATTAAAATGATGAAAAAAATGCAATTCTGTTTCAAAGTGTTATTGCAAAAAAGAAAAATAAATAAAAAAAATAAAAAATAAAAAAAATGAAAAAAATATTAGACTTTCCATAAATTCAAATGATGAGAAAAATGCAATTTTGTTTCACAGTGTTATTGCAAAAAAAAAAAAAAATAAAAAAAAAAAAAATAAAAAAAATTGAAAAAAATATTAGACTTTCCATAAATTAAAATGATGAAAAAAATGCAATTCTGTTTCAAAGTGTTATTGCAAAAAAGAAAAATAAATAAAAAAAAATAAAAAATAAAAAAAATGAAAAAAATATTACTTTCCATAAATTCAAATGATGAGAAAAATGCAATTTTTTTTTCAAAGTGTTATTGCAAAAAAGAAAAATAAATAAAAAAAAAATAGAAAATAAAAAAATTGAAAAAAATATTAGACTTTCCATAAATTCAAATGATGAGAAAAATGCAATTCTGTTTCACAGTGTTATTGCAAAAAAGAAAAAAAAGAAAAAAAAGAAAAAAAAGAAAAAATTAAAAAAAAATGAAAAAAATATTAGACTTTCCATAAATTCAAATGATGAGAAAAATGCAATTCTGTTTCACAGTGTTATTGCAAAAAAGAAAAAAAACAACAAAAATAAATAAAAAAATTGAAAAAAATATTACTTTCCATAAATTCAAATGATGAGAAAAATGCAATTCTGTTTCACAGTGTTATTACAAAAAAGAAAAAGAAATAAAAAAAAGAAAAAATAAAAAAAAATTGAAACAAATATTACTTTCCATAAATTCAAATGATGAGAAAAATGCAATTCTGTTTCACAGTGTTATTGCAAAAAAAAAAAGAAAGAAAGAAAAAAAATAGACTCCATAGATTCAAATGACGAGAAAAATGCAATTCTGTTTCTTAATGTTATTGCAAAAAAACCACAAAATGGCGCTATACATTTTTAGACTTTCCATCGAATATATTCTACATTACTCATGGTATCTAATTTCCAATTAATATTAGGCATTTGCACATACAGTTAATTTTTCATCTAGGTCCTTGTACCATAACTTTCTATCTTTTATTTATGATAAATCGGTAGTTTTACACTATTGAGATTGCTTTGACAACTATCAAAATATCAAAAGGTTTAAGGGTCACTCACGAGCACCATGGGGAATGGACAATACAGTGTACTAGTGACCGACTTACAAATTAGATTTATATACACAAAACTAACCAAACACAGAGACACACACACATTATTTATATATATATATATATATATATATATATATATATATATATATATATACAGTATATATATATTTATATATATATATATATATATATATATATATATATATATATATATATATATATATATACACACAGAGTGCACGTACGTGGAGAACGAGCTAGAGAAAAGGCTGTATTGTTAAATCCAGCACATGAATACTTAGATGGAATCAAGATAATAAAATAGTTTCTTGTGTCCAAGTGACAGTAGTTTGTTTTCCAGGAAGCAGAAGGGGGGGGGGGGTTTAAAGTCCAAAATCTTATCAATGAATATAAAATTAAGTTCCAAAGAATTCCCTCGGTCATTCCAGGCTAAGCCTTTACATTCCAGGAATTCTGGAAATTGTCTTGTCTAGGCATTGCTCGGTTCCCGATGCCTTAGACTGGTCCAAACGTCTTGGAAGGCTTGAAATATCTAGAGGTCTCGTTATCGTATCACAATAAACATGCAACAACACAAGAGTGTCTAGAAGGACATAAGAAAGGAAAGCACACTCAGGATATTAACAAGAAAAGTTAAAGGATTTACACACACACACACACACATATAAATATATATATATATATATATATATATATATATATATATATATATATATGTATATATATATATATATATATATATATGTATATATATATATATATATATATATATATATATATATATATACATATATATATATATATATATATACATATATATATATGTATATATATATATATATATATATATATATATATATATGTATATATACATATATATATATATATATATATATATATATATATATATATATATATATATATATATCTACACGTGGCGATGATAACAAGCCAAACCCCAGACATGAATAAAGACATGTCTGAGGACTTTGT
>NC_090744.1:120273823-120278823 GCF_036898095.1 Palaemon carinicauda | reverse complement strand
ATTTGCAAATCAATGAACCAACTTACTCTTCATGAATCCATTCTTAAAAATGTGTTGGCTAATCTTGATGAATTACGAATTTTATAGATATATACCTAGAAACTTGCATTTAGCAAAATCAATTTATTTACTTTTTTGGGGTAAATCAGAATTCTATAGATATATACCTAGAAACTTACATTTAGCAAAATCAATTTATTTACTTTTTGGGGTAAATCAGAATTCTATAGATATATACCTAGAAACTTACATTTAGCAAAATCAATTTATTTACTTTTTTGGGGTAAATCAGAATTCTATAGATATATACCTAGAAACTTACATTTAACAAAATCAATTTATTTACTATTTGAGGTAAACCAGAATCCTATAGATATACAGTATACCTAGAAACTTACATTTAGCAAAATCAAATTAATCTCCACTTGGGGTAAATCTCAATATGAAAATTTCCAAATTCTCGAACAGGGTTTCAGTGAAATGTGAACAATGGAAAACCAGGAGACGTCTAGGAAAAAAAATGGAACAAAAGAACAAGAAAAAATAAGAGTAAAAAAGGTACCATCCATCGAATGGAGAATGAATAGAAACAGACAACAAAAGGAGTCAAAAAAAAAAAAAACGATGACGACGACGCCATGGGGAAGGGACATGAATAAAAGAATCGCCCCGTTGAAAAGAAATGGAAAAGGGAGCGACAGACAGTTTCCAATTCTGATGATTTGGAAGAAAATGCCAAAGAAAAATTAGATTCACAAGAGACCGGGAGACAAGATGGCGATATTAGAGAATATAGATTCAACTATAGGAAATCTGGGGATATTAGAGAATACAGATTCAACTACAGGAAATTTTAGATTTTTTTTTTTCAGATTTTTTGGAAATAAGAAAAAAGAAAGCTGTTTTGAATAATTAGGAACAAATGAGTTAACTTGGGGTAATTAAAATCATTTGGTAAAAGCCGACATGAAAAGGAATATTTGAGATAATTAGGAAATAGCTGACGGAAAAAAAAATCATATTATGATATAATAACGAATAATCTTATAGAAAATAAAATGTATGAGATGAACAGATAACAGCTGAAGGAAACTTTGTCTATGGAGATAATACAGAAACATATTAAAGAATTAAAGGCCATCATGAATGACTGAGGCAAAGTACAGGACAATGCCCTAGAGATTGACCATATATACGTATAGTCAGCGCCAAAGACCCCTCTCCACCAAGGTAGGACCTGGGATGGTCAGGTAATGTCTGCTAATGAGTCAGCATGTAGACCTATATGATCCCTTAAATCCCAATCCTTAACTCGAAAAAATGGTGAGGTTGCAGGCACTACTACATGCTATCGAGTTTGAGTGGGTCTCGAACTGCCGTCCAACAGATCGCTAGGCAGGAACGTTTCTAATTAGCCTACTTGTACCACCAACCTTAAGGACATTTTAGCATTTGAAACTGGTAGTAAGTCTTCCATTGTCGTGGGTTACAGTTCTCTTGCTTGAGGGTACACTCGGGCACACTATTCCATCTGATTTATCTTCTTTTGTTTTGTTGAAGTTTTTATTATTTATATAGGAAATATTTATTTTCATGCTACTATTCTTGAAATATTTTATTTTTCTTTGTTTCCTTTCCTCATTGGGCTATTTTCCCTGTTGGGGACCCTGGGCTTATAGCATCCTGCTTTTCCAACTAGGGTAGTAGCTTAGCAAGTAATAATAATAATAATAATAATAATAATAATAATAATAATTCATGTCGACATAGTAAGGCCCTCACCCACGTCACAAGGACACCCTTACCTTTCCCACTCATT
This sequence comes from Palaemon carinicauda, assembly GCF_036898095.1. Lineage (NCBI taxonomy): Eukaryota > Metazoa > Arthropoda > Malacostraca > Decapoda > Palaemonidae > Palaemon > Palaemon carinicauda. The sequence continues at coordinate 120,277,004 of NC_090744.1, read as the reverse complement.
GGTCTCTCCACTCTATGACACAACTTAAGCATTTGAGGTAGTAGGTTAGCCAGGGCACCAGCCACTCATTGAGATACTACCGCTAGAGAGTTATGGGGTCTTTTAATAGGATAGACAGTAGTACATTGGATCATTCTCTCTGGTTATGGTTCATATTCCCTTAGCCTAACACATACACCGAATAGTCTGGCCTATTCTTTACGCATTCTCTTCCGTCCTCATTCTCCTGACAACGCAGATTACCTAACAATTCTTCTTACTGCACTGTAATTATTCAGCTGCCACTTTTCTCTTGGTTAGGTATAAGAGACTCTTTAGCTATGGTAAGCAGCTCTTCTAGGAGAAGGGCACTCCACAATCAAACCATTGTTCTCTAGTCTTGGGTAGTGCCATAGCCTCTGTACCATGGTCTTCCACTGTCTTGGGTTAAGAGTTCTCTTGCTTGAGGGTACACTCGGGCATACTATTCTATCTTATTACTGTTCTTCTTGTTTTGTTAAAGTTTTTATAGCTTATATAGGAGATATTTATTTTAATCTTGTTGCTCTTCTTAAAATATTTTTTTTTTTGTTTTCTTTCCTCAATGAGCTATTTTCCTTGTTGGAGCTCCTGGGCTTATTGCATCCTTCTTTTCCAATTAGGGTTGTAGCTTAGCTAATAATAATAACAATTATTTAGAATCTGGATCAAGCTTGTAACATTTACAACGCTTCCAGAAGGCCAACATTGTTGGCTGACAAACCACTTGCACTTACTGCACAGTCTCTACTACATTTAGAAAAGGCTTACTAAGGAAATGAAGTTCTTCGTACATTAAAATTATCATCGTCTGAAAAAGGATTATTCTTCATTGAAGAAGCTGGCGAGTACTACATTCGAGGAAATAATACGATTTTTATTTAATAGAGGATCAATGACACACATTAATGTTGACTTTTATATCTCTGAATGTTACTTATGTTTGAATGTTGAAGTATATATACACACACACACATATATATATATATATATATATATATATATAAAGCGTCAGTGGATTTATTAGAAAAAAAGAAGAAAAAAAGCCTAAGAACATTTTGGTTAACATAATCCTTGATTGATTATGTTCCACCTTCTAAGTTAGCAGGAGAAAATTTAATTTTGTATCAGATAATCCTCATTGTATTTACACTCAATACTATCAACAGATCAAAAATAAACCTACATATATCATTCTTTGGTAAGTCACCTTTACAGTTATATCAGATTTGGCTATTAGATTTCCATGCTCTGTATTCACTTTTCTAACAAGCAAGACTAACCTAATCACAATGAAGTTAATATTCCATGATCTGAATAAATATTTAGTTATGCGCTTTCCAATTTTGTATTCTTTCCTCTTTCCTCATCTTTTCCTATTTGCTCAATCTTGTCACTGAGTGTTTGTCTCCTCAAGCTGGTGCAGTCTGCACCTGATTCAACCATTGTATGATTTTGATTTCAACCGGAATGTCATAATAAAATACAATGATTATTATGTTTGAGTATCTCTTTAAAATCTGTCGCAAGAGAATTAATCGAGCAGAGAGAGAGAGAGAGAGAGAGAGAGAGAGAGAATGTGTGTGTACAATCTTCTATCATCTCGTTTCCTCATATCTCACATCTCCAAGTACACAAGCATTTCATCAAGAGAGACTTCTGAGCTCTTCGACAAGATGAATAAAAAAATATGCGTGTTTTTCGTCTTCGTATGAATGCAGTTTTCTTCCGTAATATTCGGCCAACAGGAAAAACATATTCTTATTAATAATAATACGTATCATAATTAAAGGGAATGATAGATAAGGTCATTTCTGTACCGATATAACATAACGTCTCTAAATTAGTTGATCATATACATTTAATTATGTGTATATTTCAATGTCACATCCATAAAAGTGTGTGTATGTATGTATATATATATATATATATATATATATATATATATATACATACATACATACATACATACATATATATATATATATATATATATATATATATATATATATATATATATATATATATACACGTACACACACATTTTTTATGGATGTGAGATTGAAATATATACATAGATGAGAGAGAGAGAGAGAGAGAGAGAGAGAGAGAGAGAGAGAGAGAGAGAGAGAGAGAGAGAGAGAGAGAGTGAAATCGTTGCCCACGTTTTGACGTCACGACTTTCTTTCAGCAAAACAGTCGCTATATATGGGATTATATATAAAGTTATCAAAGGGTGTATGGGATATCTATCAAAGGGTGTGTATATATAGGATATAATTAGGCAGGTGATATATAAGGAAAATTATCTGGTATTCCGTGAAAAGCAAATATCTGTAGGCGTCCCTAAATCGTATCGTCATGAATAATAATAATAAAAAAAATCACCTCCGTAAGTTATTACTTATCGTACCAGACTTGTATTTCATCGAGCCCAAATCACTTGCAATTACTGGTTGTGATTGATGTTTTATTTGTTTACTTTTTAGGGGATTTCTTTTTCTAAGATGATTTATATATAGTGATTCATGTTACTAGAATTTAAGAATCTGATTTTTCCCCCTCTTTTATATATTCATTGAAAGGAAAGAAAAGTATTCCTATATTTAATCCCTTCGATAAGCAAAGTTTTATTGTAATATATCTATGGTGGGTTATATTAATGATCTGATGACTTTCTGATAAAATTGTATGTGTGATCTACATTTTTTTTTATAATCAGTAAGAAACAATACCGATTTCTTTTCATCTTGCTCATGAGAATAAAGAATCAAATATTCAGAAAATATGATGAATATCTTATTCGTAAACACAAAACCAAACACATACTGAAAACAGTGTTCACCTATTTCCATAAAAAAAAAAAAAATAAATAAAGGCTGCCCCATATTCGTCATGCGTTATTTACCTTTATTTATATATAATTTTCTCTTGATGTTCCTTATAAATTTCACGCTCTGGTACAAAATCGAGTTTATACGCAAAACGTCTTTAAATTCTACTCCAACAATGACGTATATTGTACATCTGGGTAATAACACCAGCGCCGAGATCCAAACGACTGTTTTTAGGATTCTTCTTTCTTTATCTAAACTGGCCTTGGTTGAAAACGACGGGGGGGGGGGGGGTTATGGGGGCAGATTCTTCCAATCTTTCGCCTAAG
>NC_090744.1:120254118-120273323 GCF_036898095.1 Palaemon carinicauda | reverse complement strand
ATGGAGAGGCACTATAGAGGGCTGTTGAGGGGTGGAATATGAGGGGATCAGAGAGAGAGAGAGAGAGAGAGAGAGAGGCTGTTACATGAGAGAGATGGAGAGGCACTATAGAGGGCTGTTGAGGGGTGGAATATGAGGGAATCAGAGAGAGAGAGAGAGAGAGAGAGAGAGAGAGAGAGAGAGAGAGAGAGAGAGGAGAGAGAGAGAGAGAGGCTGTTACATGAGAGAGATGGAGAGGCACTATAGAAGGCTGTTGAGGGGTGGAATATGAGGAGATCAGAGAGAGAGAGAGAGAGAGAGAGAGAGAGAGAGAGAGAGAGAGAGAGAGGGAGAGGCTGTTACATGAGAGAGATGGAGAGGCACTATAGAGGGCTGTTGAGGGGTGGAATATGAGGAGATCAGAGAGAGAGAGAGAGAGAGAGAGAGAGAGAGGAGAGAGAGAGAGAGAGAGAGAGGCTGTTACATGAGAGAGATGGAGAGGCACTATAGAGGGCTGTTGAGGGGTGGAATATGAGGGGATCAGAGAGAGAGAGAGAGAGAGAGAGAGAGGCTGTTACATGAGAGAGATGGAGAGGCACTATAGAGGGCTGTTGAGGGGTGGAATATGAGGGAATCAGAGAGAGAGAGAGAGAGGAGAGAGAGAGAGAGAGAGAGAGAGAGAGAGAGTGGCTGTTACATGAGAGAGATGGAGAGGCACTATAGAGGGCTGTTGAGGGGTGGAATATGAGGGAATCAGAGAGAGAGAGAGAGAGAGAGAGAGGAGAGAGAGAGAGAGAGAGAGAGAGAGAGAGAGAGAGAGTTATAGGATATTCTTTTGTTAGTTTTGCCATTTGAAACGACTGCTCGTAGAGAGTTGGTCTTTAGATTGAACGTTTCCTTTTCAGTTTTACGTCAACAGATGATGAGTCCGTAAGATGCTCATAATACTGGTTGTGCCAAAAAAGATGAAGAAAGACGTTGTGAAAGATGAATAGATATAGGAAAAGATGAGGACAATAAGAAAAAAGAACAGAAGATGAATCAAAGAATGATGAGGAAGGACGTTGTGAAAGATGAATAGATAAATGAAAAGATGAGGAGAATAAAGAAACAAACAGAAGATGAGCCAAAGAATGATAAAGAAGGACGTTGGTAAAAGATGAATAAGAATAGGAAAAGATGAGGAAAATAAAAAAAACGGAAGATGAACATAAGAATGATAAAGGAGGATGATATGGCTGATGAATAGATAAATGAAAAGATGAGGAGAATAAAAAACAAACAGAATATGAGCCAAAGAATGATAAAGTAGTACGTTGTGAAAGATGAATAAATATAAGAAAAGATGAGGGAAAACATAAATGAGCAAAAGAAGGATAAAGAAGGATCTTGTGAAAGATGAATAAATATAGGAAAAGATGAGAATTAAAAAAAAAAGAAGATGAGACAAAGAATGATAAAGAAGGAAGTTGTGAAAAAATTAATAAATATAGGAAAGGGTGGGGAGAATAAAAAAATACAGAAGGTGAGCCAAGGAATGATAAAGAAGGACGTTGTGAAAGATAAATAAATATAGGAAAAGATGAAGAGAATTAAGAAAACAAGATGAGCCCAAGATGGATAATGAAGGACGTTGAGAAAGATGAATAAATAAATGAAAAGAAGAGGAGAATAAAAAGACAACATGAGAAAAGTGAAGACATGTTAGAAAGAGGCATTGCATGGAGTAATTGTCTTTTGTAGGGAATGAGTTTGGAGAAAGAGGTATGAGAGAACTTTTCTGATAAGGGTAAAGTATTTCTACTACGTGGAAAGAGGAGATAATGAATGGAAAGTTTATAGTAACAATTTTCAGTTATAAGTTAAATATGTAAAAAAAAAAAAAAAATAAAAGGAAAGAAAGTGTGGAGGAAAATAAGGGGGGGGGGGGAATATGAGAAAGGAAAAGGTGACTGGAAAAATGTAGAAACCCGTGTTAGAGAGAGAGAGAGAGAGAGAGAGAGAGAGAGAGAGAGAGAGAGAGAGAGAGAGAGACTTTGCCTTTTTCAAGAAACAGTTGTCGGATAGGGTAAAGTCGGTGAAATAGACTAGATTAATTTATTTACGTTAGATAAGACGCGTTCAATGCAATAGATTAGACTTATTTATTTAATTAAAGTACGTTTAGATATCACATTTGATTAGATACTGTTATATCAGTAGATATCTTGTTATTTTAACTTATAAATCATGAGCTCAAGGTGGTAAATAATAATTTAAAATCATCTGTTAGAGATGATGAATATTGATTAATAATCATATGTTCAAGCTTGTAAATGTTGATCATTTGTTCAAGCAGGTAAATAATAATCAAAATTCATCTGTTCATGCTGTTAAATATTGATTAGAAATAACTTGTTCAAACGGGTAATTGGTAATTACTAAATAAGATTAATCTGCTCAGGCTGATTAATATTAATTAAAAATAGTTGTTCAAGCTAGTACATAACAATTAAAACTCATCTGTTTGAGCTGGTAAATATTTATATGTAGAGGTTAATACATTTTTATTATCTTTCTTATTTTTATTCCATCTTATTATGTTACTATTATTTTAAGTAATAGATTCATAGCATCCACGAATAGAATTTTGATAATCAAATTAAACATAATTCCAAGACATATGCATTTTATTAAATCTATTCAGACGGAATAACATCATATCTCAGAAAAAAATATTTAACAAAAATATTATTTTTCAAAATTTGACAAACTCACTAAATATAGTTATTTTTGATGATATATTGAATAGAAACTTTATTTTAGTTATGAAAACTTATAATCAATATTTTTATCTGCGATTAATAAATACTCTAGAAATGGTATTTGAAATAAAGAAGATTCGCGCCTTAAATAAATTAATAATAAAAAAGAATGAAAGTTTAATAATTTTTTGACGTACTAGCGCGAATATAGATGTCTTGTAAGATTCGTGAAGGTCGACCCAACTCTCGCTCTCTCTCTCTCTCTCTCTCTCTCTCTCTCTCTCTCTCTCTCTCTCTGTATGCATGCGAGGCCAATTTCAGCACAAATGTATGTTGCCACCCCAATTCCGTTCACCACCAAAACACTTTATCTTTCAGACTCCGGAGTAAAAAAAAAAAAGAAAAAAAAGAAGCGAAATGAAATAAAGCTGAATGAGAAAGCATTATGGCTCTCAGAGGAAGGGAGCTGCCATAAAGCATTCAGCGAATAAAATGTTCACTTTAAGGAATTCCATTGCTTACTCTGAGCACATTTGGCTGGAGAGAACAACGCCGTCTTGCTTCGTGATTCTTTTTGGCTTTCTTATTTTGGGAGGAAGGTAAAGAAAGATGAAAAAAGAGGGGAAGGGAGGAACAAAAAATATGAAAAAAGGGGGAAGGGAGGAACAAAAAAGATGAAAAAGTGGAGAAGGGAGGGACAAAAAAGAGGAATAAAGAGGGAGAGAGATGGGGCAAGAAACTGTTGTTGTCTAGCTTCTTTTATAGAAGTAATAAAAAAAAAAACACACTCACACTTACATACACACAAACACATGCACTTGCGATCCGTAGCTTTGTCTTATAATTTGTGTTTATTTACTCGTAGAATGAATAACACACAAACACACAACACATACGTACACACATACACATGCACTCGGTATCCCCTATTCTGTATGTATCTTAAGTCGTGTTTATGATTCATAAAATGAATACAAGCACAAACACACTCACACATACACATGCAATTGGGACCCGCTGTTTTGCATGTCTGTTGTAAGTCGTGTTTGTTTACTCATTGATCGAAAAACACATAAGAATACTCATAGATCGAAAAACACATAAGCACACTCACACATACACATACATACAGTTGTATTTATGATTCATACAGAAAATACAAATACAACCACACTCACATATATTGGTGTGCTACTGTCTTAAGCACACATTTGAGTATGAGTTGTTTTCAGATGTATTTAAATGGTTTATTGAACACATCTTAGTGGTTTTTAAGTTTTATTGTGAATAAACAACTGAGTTAAACATCTCCATCACTGGAGGAAGCTGTGTTGGTCCACATGACCAATTCTGGTGAAGTTTAGATATGAACTGAATAAATTACTGATATCCCAAATATCGTACACTTGCTTTAATTTGGCTAAGTGACGGAATCGGAAGACACCTGCATCCGGTGACGTCACAAACTTTCACACGAAGAGACAATGTGTTGACACTAAGAAAGAATGGCAACTCAGCATCTTACATCCTGCTTACAATTTGAGTTGACCATAGCAAATCTCACGGTTAGCTCTTCCAACCAACATGACATATTACGTCATTTGTTTTAAACATGTAATATTACTATTCTAACTATTACATAAGCTCGGCCAGCTATCTCAATTTTTTTTTTTTTTTTACAAAAATTTAACAACAAGCCGAAACATGGTTATTAGGTGTGACTGGACATACGTATCATTCTTTGTTCAAAACTAGCTATATCCAACTGAGGACGAATGTCCAAATAGGCACATCAAAAATAATAACAATAATGCATACAAAAAAGATATTACCAAAGCAAAAAGAAAAATGCATGATAAAACCAAGATCATATATATGGTACATTGCTAGCAAATGATTACATGGTACCAAAAAACAAAATAAATTCTGACTTACAAATGATTCGGTAACTTGATAAAGAATAATTGTTACCTTTGTCAGAAACAAGATACTCAATTTTTAGTGCACAAATACGAATTCCTGGTACGTACACGTACCACGGTTTCGTACATATATATATATATATATATTTATATATAGGGCTGATACATTTTATTAGATGCCCATAGATTCTGTTATATATCTTATATTTTTTTTTTTTTTTTTTTCTCTTTTCTTTTTTAACATTCCGGCTTATATATTTTTATTAGATGCCGAGAGAAAAAAAATGATTTATATCCTTTTTTATTTTATTTATTTTTTTAAATGTTATTTTAAATGTATTTTTAACAATGCAAATGTAGAGAATTTCTTTAATTACATATTACTAGCGTACTAATCAGCTTTTCATACAAACATCATCCTGACAAATTACTCCCTTAGCGAATGAGGTGGCCACTCATACAGCTTTGAATTGGATCAGGTAGGGGGTATTGTCAGGGCTATTCAACTCGTTCCTTTGTAGCTGCTTGCTGTGCCGTAACCTACGCCAAACAAGGATGTTCACGGCGATAAAAATTAACACCGTTACACAAAAACTAGCCAGTAATGTAGGGTGAAGAATCTCTTTGTAAGTCGGTGACAGGTGGTCCTTTTCGGTAAGTTTCATTAAGCGTTTTGCCACACTTCCTTTATAGGGGAGAGGAAGTGCGGGCATTGTAGAGGTCCACGTGAAGTTCGCGAAGTAAGCTCGTTCTCTGATGATTGTCCGTAGGCCAGTCACCATGGAATTCGGGGAAGTCCCGATACAGCCATCTGCTGCGACGAAGATGTTGTTGAAGGATGTGGATCCGTCAGGGCATGATACATTGAAGCCGTCCTTGTCGTATCGTATCCACGAGCCATTATTTAGTCTGCAATTGAATTCTTTATTGTCAAAGGGATAAAGCCTATCCAGACAATTTTCACTTGTATGGGAGAGAGCACCGTCTAGCACTATACCTAACTCGCATGAATCCATCAAGTTTTTACGGAATTCAAATGAGTCAGCTGTACATATTTTTCTATCCATTGCGTCTGAACAGTGAGTTAATTGATTTAAGTCTTTAATGACCGTATATGTTTCCTTGTCTGGGGAAATCAATACGTGTCCTGTCAAACTGGATATTACTGGATTTGAGTGATTCGTCATGAAAGTCGGAAATGGTGATATCCTGTAAGATTGCCAGGCATCAGAAGAATCAAAGGGAATTGTAATCCTAATCTTGTTATTATCTACGTTTACTGTAATTAGGCTGTAATAAAATTCTAACCTATGTTCGTCTAACAAAGGAACATAGCCTAGTTTATCCCTAGTGTTCTCCAGAACTAATTTTAAGTAACGTATAGGCAACAAATGGGGCGACAATACACCTTTAGTTGCTAACGTGATAGCTTCTACATAATCCTTGGATTTCTCAATGAAATGTGCAATTCTGTTATGTATGTGATCTATCTTTGAATCATAATACGTTAATGTTGCTAACAAATCCTGTACTTCCATAATTTGAACGATATTATCTGAATGTTCATTTAACAAATCCATAATTTTATTGATTGAAGCTAACTGATCCCTTAGTTCTGACATAATCAATTCATCTTTATGAGTCAAGAACTCAATTTTCTTATTTTGATTACTAATTTTAAGACGATTGGAAAGTCCTAAACCTAAACTTGCAACAGACCCAAAGATGCTTAATGCAGCATAAATGAACGGATTCCGTCTTTCTTTTTGTTCGTGTCCTACAGTCCACATCAAAAGGTCATAAGCCAAAGATCCTGTCTCTCCAGTCTTATTTTTCAAGTCATCAGATAGCATCTCTGCAACTTTTAATGTTGATCCAAGCAAACTCTTAGTAGTCAAATGAAAATGTCTCCTATGCAACTCATCCAATGATGCAGAAAACCTTGAAATGGCGGTTCTTAAGCTAGTGACATCATTCTCTTGAAGAAAAATTGCTTGCATATGCACTTCGACAATTACGTTGGTTGATGTAATAAAAATGTCTTCTTGTCTTTCAACTATATTGCCATATTTAAAATATATATTCTTAGTCTTAGAACTCATCCCATACGAAAAAAATGTCTGAGCGAACAATATCACTCCCAACAACAAAAAATTCATCTTGGAAACCTGTAACGAGAAAAAATATATGTAATTACTCCTGTATTAAAAAGAAAACTTTTAGTCACAAAAATTAAAATTTTTCCTCACTTCTTTTTAATTTCTTATGTGAGACAATGGTACTATTCTCTCATCCGTGGGTTGGGCTACGTTTTGAATTCTAAACCTATTGGCCGTTAATGTTTCCAAAATGTTAAATGGGCCTTCAAACTTAGGTGTTAGTTTATAGTTGAGCCCTTTTCTGACATTGATTTGAATATAGATGTTATCACCCACGGTATATGTTTTAGTTGGTTTCGCTATTTTATCATGATTCCTTTTCATTATGATTTGTGATTCTTCTAAATTCTTTCGAAGGATATCATATCGACTTATACTTGCATTTATACATTCTTTTAAAGGATTTGATAGATTAGTTGTAGGCGTTAATACATGGAAAGGTGTTCTAACTGGGGTACCATACAATGCTTCATGCGGTGACATTTTAATTGATATATGATATGAATGATTCAGAGTACTCAGTGCCGCCGGTATTGCAATATCCCAGTTGGGGTCTGATCCCCCTAGTGTTACCCTCAATATATTTAATATCTTCCTATTTGCTCTTTCCACTAGCCCATTAGACTCTGGGTGATATATCATGGTATTGACCTTCTTTATGTTGAGGAATTCACACAATGAGGTAAGAAAGTGATTATTAAATTCACCACCCGAGTCTGAGATTATCATGTGTGGAATTCCATGTTTACAAATGTAACACTCGTAAAACTTCCTAGCGCATTCAATCGCAGTTTTAGTTTTAAGCGCTATTAGTTCTGTATATCGAGTTAAAGCATCTATAATTACTAAGAGGTGCTTATCCCCTCTGTCTGACTCGTAAAATCCTGTTAACAAATCTAAATGTATTCTTTCAAAGGGTTGATTGGGAACAGGATAAGCTCCTAAGCTGACAGGTGTTTTCGTATGCCCTTTGTTTTCCTGACATGTGTGACAATTAGCTATGTGTCTTTTTATATCTGTAAGCATTGTATGCCAATAAAACAATGATTTGGCTTTCTGTGACATTAATGAGAACCCAGGGTGTCCATGTAATGGATTTGAATGCAACCAATTCAGGACAGTGGAAACAAGTGAGTTTGGTACTACTACCTGGTCGTTAGTTACATGTGGTGTATTGCGGGTTTTCCTTGTCACAGTCCTACACAGAATATTATCTTTGATTACATAATTATGCTGCTTATACTTTATATATTCTTTTTCTTTATGATTGCCTTTCAAAGCATTTATAATTGTTTCTATTTTCTGATCTTTTCTTTGCTCAGTCTGTAACAATTCAGCACTCCAGCCTAAATCTTCTTGTTCAGATATTGTTTTTACAATAGGCATGGATGTTGATATATCTATTAATTCAGCTAAAGACTCCGTACAAGATGACACGGGGTTGCGTGATAATGCATCCGCAATGATATTTGCTTTCCCAGGTAAATACCCGATTCTTGCGCCAAAATCTTGAATGATTAAATGCCACCGAGTTCGTTTAGGGCTGTGATTGAAGCCTTTAAAGAATTCTGTTAGTGGTTTATGGTCAGTAAGAACCTTAACGGGATAACCGTAAATTATGAACTTAAAATGCACTAGCGAATTAACAATAGCTAGTCCTTCCTTGTCTATTACTGCATACTTACTTTCGGAAGTTCTCAATTTTCGAGAATAGAAAGCTATCGGGAAAAACTGTTTATCATATTGCTGAAGCAATACCCCTCCTACTCCTAAGTCTGAGGCGTCTGTTGCAATGAAGAATTCCTTACCGAAGTCAGGAAATTTTAAGATAGGAGAACTACACAGTTCATCTTTCAAAGTATTAAACGCCTGTTGATGTTGCTCAGACCATATGAAATCTACGCCCTTCTTCGTAAGATCAGTTAAAGGAGCGGCTATTATTGAATAGTTGCGTATAAAACGCCTGTAATATCCACTACAACCCAGAAATTGCTGTATTCCCTTGACATTAGTAGGTATGGGAAAATTACGTATAGCCGACACCTTATCATGGACTACTTTAAGACCTTGGCTTGACACCACGAAACCCAAATATATTAATTCTGTTTTGAAAAATTCACACTTACTAATCTTTACCCTTAAATTATGTTGTCTTAATCTCTGTAGTACTAGTTCTAACTTACGTAGATGTTCCTCTATGGTGTTGGAAAAGATTACAAGATCATCCATATAGGCATGCAATATATCCCCTAACAAGTCTCCAAACACTATGTTAATCATTCTTGTAAATGTTATAGGAGCACAACGTAAACCAAAAGGCATCCGTAAAAATTCATAATGTCCCCTGGCTGTGCTGAAGGCTGTGTATGGGATACTATCTTCTTCTAATGATATCTGGTGAAAGCCTTTAAGTAAGTCCAAGCTGGTAAAATATTTATTCTGACCTAACAAAGACAAAATATCGTCAGTACATGGCACTGGGAATCGATCAGGGATCGTTTCCTCGTTTAGACGACGAAAGTCGACGCAGATACGCCATGTTCGATCTTTTTTCGGTACAACTATTAAAGGAAAATTATAAGGGCTATTTGATTTTCTAATGACTCCTTCCTCTAACATTTTACCTACTTCATCATTTATTTCATTCTGGAATTTCATAGGGAGTCTGTACGAGGGTACATATATAATTTTCTGTTTGTCTTTTAACCTTATTTGATGCTCGATCACATCTGTTTTCCATAAGGATCCATCCGTAGTGGAAAAGACATCTGTATATTTATTTAAAAGTTCAAAAATTTTCTGCTGAATTTCTTCGTCTTGAATGCCCTTACTGATTTTATTTTTAATAGATCGTAAAAGGGATTCATCCGCAACTGATTGAGAGTGATTGATTTCAGCAACTGTAAGAATACGATGTTTATAAACTTCTACATCCAAGATATGTTGATTTCTGTGAATTACTAAAGTGTTATTTAAATGATTACAGACTTCGATATTACATTGCTGATGTGAGCCTACTGTATAAATAGCTTGTGTGACAGACAATCCGTTGGTTTTCAAAGTATCGGAAAGGATTAATATTTCAGATCCCGGTAGTGTTTTCTTTATTTGCACTATTAAATTCGAAGGTATGTTTGGTTCGATATATTGCGTGCAAGATGATATTACGGGTGAACGAGAATTCTGCTGGGTCGCGTATATTATTTCTTTATTAGTGAGACAAGTTATTGGTTCTTCAACGTACGTTACGGTTACATTTGTCGTCTCCTTTTTATCCAAAACTGACTTTAAAGTATTAGAAGACTTATAGAATTTCCCTTTGATATACACGCCGTGCTTTGCAGGAGCTAAGATAATGTTTTGATTTCCCATAGATGGGTATCCTATAATTACAGCTGGATACATATTAATGTTTTTCACAACAACAAATGTATCGGCAAACGTGCGATTACCGACTCTGAACTGAACATGAGTTATGCCTATGACGTTTAATTCATTATTTCCTATACCTGAAAGTCTGATTCCTGATTTTTCAATCGGAAAGTTCGAAAACAACAAATGATGCGTCTTCAAATCCATAATATTACGTGGACTACCAGAGTCAAAAAATAACGTAAAGGATTTGTGTTCTAAATTTACAGCATATAAGGTTGGCCGTAACTCATTTTGGCTTATTATTGTATGAATTCGTTGCAAATCTACGGGAGCATGCACTGTTTTACTTAATTCGGCCGTGTGTTTCATAGGAAAATCTATTGTCTCACAATTATCTGATAAAACATTAAATTGATTATTCAATACTATTGATGTTGACATAAATGACCTTGACCCAACATCACTCTCTTCCCCTCTAGAGTTAACTATGTGGTATTTGCTTTGCTCTGCACATTCTGAAAATTAGGCTGACTTTGCGAGGTCTGGTTTGACGGCCCAGGCTCAGCGATATTTGAAGAAGTGTTTGTTTGTTTCGGACTCTGAACTGCATTGACATTTTGTTGTTTCTTTTTATTGTTAAAATGAGGATTTTTCTTTTTATTTCCATATGGAACTGACTGTGGAATTGACTGTGTATTTCTAGGATATTGTTGTGTCTTACGCGCGTAACATTGACTATAAGAATGTGATCCTGTCTTGTGAACTGAACAAAATTTCGTTCTACAGTCTGCGCTTATGTGACCTTGACGTTTGCAGTTGTAACACGTCACTCCCGCTACTGGATTGTTAATTACGTTCACTGTTTGTGGTTTTGTTTCATTCTTAGCAAAAACTTGAGTTAACACGGGATCGAGATCTGGACACTTGGACATGTGTTTCTTTATCTGTTTATAGACATCCAATTCCGTACTTGCAGGCATTAACTTCTTATCAAAGCACCGCACTAAAGCTTCAGGCAACATAAGTGTCATGCAAGTTAAATACATTAATCGTAAAAAATCTTTCACGGAGATATTATCGTTAGTAACCCAAGTGGAATTACCTAAAATGTCCTGATATTCGTTAAGCCTATCAGCTATGAGAGCTGCTCTCTCAACAACATTAAGCCGATTCATAGTGGCTTGATTAAGTGTATTTCGTAACGTTAACACTACATCCAAAGCTTCCTCACCCCCATAGATCGCGCGTAACCTAACTTTGAAATCATCCCAAGTAACTGCTTCCTGAAATGAAACACCTCTTAAATACGCACTCGCATCCCCCTTAGAAAAATCTATAAAACTTTTAGCTTCTTGTAATTGTACAAAAGGATCTACGATTTGTTTGGCATTTAAATGGGCATCAACGGATGAAATCCATGACTCCACATTTTGTGGCAAGAATCCGTTGACACGGCCTTGAAAAGGAAGGATTGCTGACCTGGCATTTACAAGCGTCACAATTGGAGGAGGATTAGCCTGGCCTACACCACTAGGTCCAGGGGTAGGGCTGACAGGAGGAGCCATGACTGCTGTATTTTTTTTTTTTTCTATCTCTTTGACCCCTTTCAATCCTATCAAAATATCTATATGAGTACAGACGCCCACTGCGTAAACGCATATGTATAATAAAATTCCCCCAACAATGTTACTAATCCCAATACATTTCCCCCCAAGAGTTTATGAAAGAAAAAGGAATTAGCACAAAGAAAGAAAAATTCAAAATGAGAATTCGGAGTTTCTTATAACAAAGTTTAGGAATTCACTCACCCCAGTAATAATTGACTAACGACTTGTGATAACTACACTTCACTGCCCAAACTGAAATGAATACAAAATCTCTGTACTTAGCTTTATATGAAGTCGACTCGTCGTCTCTCTCTCTCTCTCTCTTGATGTTTTGTTAGCGATGTCTCGTTCTAGTTTCTTGTTGTTTGTAGTTCTTCCTGGATATGTCTTGCAATAGTTGAACGCCAGTCCTTGGGTTTCCTAGGATGTTGATTGAAGATTCAATTTGTATACTAACATATGTTGGTGTTAGCATTTCCGTTGGACTTAGTCAAAATTGTAGATTCTTGTAGATAGTTTTATTTTGAAGTCTTGAAGATCATTCTCTGGTTTTACAGCTTTTATGTTGAAGTCTTGAAGATATATCTCTGGTTTTACAGCTATTTATTTTGAAGTCTTGAAGATATTTCTCTAATTCTTAGAGTTTAATCGCTGCCTTAGAGTTTAACCGCTGTCTTTGAGTTTAACCGCTGCCACCATTTATTGGTGTGCTACTGTCTTAAGCACACATTTGAGTATGAGTTGTTTTCAGATGTATTTAAATGGTTTATTGAACACATCTTAGTGGTTTTTAAGTTTTATTGTGAATAAACAACTGAGTTAAACATCTCCATCACTGGAGGAAGCTGTGTTGGTCCACATGACCAATTCTGGTGAAGTTTAGATATGAACTGAATAAATTACTGATATCCCAAATATCGTACACTTGCTTTAATTTGGCTAAGTGACGGAATCGGAAGACACCTGCATCCGGTGACGTCACAAACTTTCACACGAAGAGACAATGTGTTGACACTAAGAAAGAATGGCAACTCAGCATCTTACATCCTGCTTACAATTTGAGTTGACCATAGCAAATCTCACGGTTAGCTCTTCCAACCAACATGACATATTACGTCATTTGTTTTAAACATGTAATATTACTATTCTAACTATTACACATATACACATACACACACACATGCACTCGGGACCTACTGCTGTTTATGTCTGCTATAAGTCGTGTTTGTTTACTCATCAATCGAAAAACACAAAAACACACTCACACACACATACAGAAACATGTCCTCAGGATCCGCTACGTATGTCTGTTATATATATATATATATATATATATATATATATATATATATATATATATATATATATATATATATATTACAGTGCTATATGCTGTGAAGAGTATGTAATTAGAACATACATGAAATAGATTTTATACTTTATAACATGTATTCTATTATTAATGTATTACGATTGAGGATATCTTTAAAAGACTTTTTTTCGTCATTTTCTTAACATCAGTTTTGTTTCATCAGATTTTTTTTATTATTATTATTATTATTATTATTATTATTATTATTATTATTATTGTTGTTGTTGTTGTTGATATAGCAGTTGTTATAGGATAATTTTATTATTTTGATTATGTATGAGAGAGAGAGAGAGAGAGAGAGAGAGAGAGAGAGAGAGAGAGAGAGAGAGAGAGAGAGAGAGAGAGAGAGAGAGAGAGAGAGAGAGACATGCACCTTCCCTAGCCTCGATTAGATCATTAACAAAGTCTATTTCTTCTTGTCTTCACTGATGGATAAACTCGGGAGGGAATATTTCTTGGAGCGGCTCATTCTCCCTTTGCCAAGAGTCTCTGTGTCGACCCCTCTCTGTCCTCCACTGGCCTCTTAGTGCTCTCCCCTTGGCTTCATAGTGCTCTCTTCTTACTTCCCTTTTTCTTGATTCTTGCTTCTTTTTCAAGAGTTTTCTTTCATCTCTCTCTCTCTCTCTCTCTCTCTCTCTCTCTCTCTCTCTCTCTCTCTCTCTCTCTCTCTCTTTTTTTTAATTTTTTTTTTTTTTTTTTTTTTTTTTTTTTTTTTTTTTTTTTTTTTTTTTTTTGGCTGGACATTGCTGGCGATAATCCATAGGGTTAAGATTTTGAAGGAATCCTTTGTGTGGAAGAGTCTGGTTGATGATGTCCTTATGGACGAAAGTTGAAGGCAATTTCTCTATTCATATTCATATACGTGTCTTCCTGAGTCTAGCAGCTCGGTAGGTTTTCCAAAAAAAAAAAAAAAAAAAAAACACCAAGCGCATATTTTTTAGTATATAAAATCCACTTTAATATTCAGGGATTTTGTATATTAAACTTGAATATTCATATATTTTATATGTAAAAAAATTCAATATATAAAATCTATGAATATTCATAGATTTTATATATTTTTTTTAATATATAAAATTTTATATATTAAATTTTATTTATTAAATTTTATTTATTAAGAAAAATTAATATATAAAATTTATGAATATTCAAAAGACTTGAATTTTCATAGATTTTATATATTCAGTTACTCTTTTCTTAAAACTATCTTGTCAACCTGGCGCTCGCAATGATGATTTATTATCATTATATGTCTTTTGTTCTCGATTTAAATCAGAGGTTGATTTATTCCTCAAGTTTGAAATCTAAATGTTGAAATGAAACTTAATTGAGGAATCAATGTATATTCTTTGAGGTAATATTTGAACTTTCGAGAAATTGATATGTAGAGTTATATTTTTCAAGATAATGGAGTTATCAAGGGGTCAATTCGTAAGAAATCAAAATCTCAAGGCCTTCATTATTATTATTATTATTCCTTGCTAAGCTACAACCCCAGTTGGAAAAGCAGGATGCTATAAACCCAGGGCCCCAAAAGGGAAAATAGCCCTGTGAGGAAAGGAAACAATGAAAAATATTTTTTTTTTAAGAAAAGACGACATTAGAATAAATATTTCCTATATGAAATATAAAATCTTCAACAAATTAAGAGGAAGAGAAATTAGATAGGATAGTGTGCATAAGTGTACCGTCAAGCATGAGAACTCTGACCCAAGCTAGTGGAAGACCATGGTACAGAGGCTATAGCACTACCAAAGATTAGAGAAGAATGGTTTGATTTTTTAGTTTCCTTCTCCTAGAAGTGTTGCTTACCATAGCTAAAGAGTCTCTTCTACCCTTACCAAGAGGAAAGTAGCCATTGAACAATTTCAGTGCAGTAGGTAACCCCTTGGGTAATTTTTTTTTTTTGGGGGGGATGGGGGTGTTATCTGAGCGTAGTCATGTGTATGAGGACAGAGGAGAATCTTTAAAGAACAGGCAAGACTATTTGGTGTACTTTTAAGCAAAGGGAAAGTGAACCGTAACCAGAGAGAAGGATCCAATGTAGTACTGTCTGGCCAGTCAAAGAACCCAATAAATTTGTAGTGGTAGTATCTCAAGATATAATTTTCAAATGCTTTCATTCCCATGAAATCAATTTCTGAAGACCTCGAGGCTCATGTTCCGAAGCTTTTTAATCACCCGAAGCATCAATTCCCTCCAGATGTCGTCATTTCTCAAGAAATAAATTTCCCAAAGGCTTTAATTCCCAAGTGTGTCAGTTACCCAATGTTTCAGTTCTTCTTTTTGAACGAAGCTTATATGAATTAACTGAGATTTCGACAAATTGTCATTTAGACAAAGGGAAAAGTTACCCAATCCTATCAATGAAAATGCCAGATGTAGTGGAATGAGGAAAATATTAATTTTATACTATTCACCATTCATTTGTTTTTAACATTTACATCACATTTTCTGGTCATATTGATAACAGTGGTATTGCAATTTAGATAACTAATTGTTATATTGGGATTCGTTAATTGAACTTTCGGTCGATCATAGCTCCTCGTATTCAACGTCTACCAATTAAACTTTATTCATACCAGTGTCTATCAATTTTTCCTCTGCTCACTCTACCACTCTAGTAGGTTGGCCAGGGCACCAGCCACCCGTTAAAATACTATTGCTAGAGAGTTATGGGGTTCTTTGACTGGCCAGACAGTACTACATTGGATCTTTCTCTCTGATTACGGTTCACTTTCCGTTTGTCTACACATACACTGAACAGTCTGGCCTATTCTTTACACATTCTCCTCTGTCTTCATACACATGACAACACTAATATTACCAAACAATTCTTCTTCATCCAAGGGGTTAACTACTGCACTGCAATTGTTCAATGGCTACTTTCCTCTTGGCAAGGGTAGAAGAAACTCTTTAGCTATGGCAAGTAACTCTTCTAGGAGAAGGAAGCTCCAAAATCAAACCATTGTTCTCTTGTCTTGGGTAGTGCTAAAGCCTCTGTGCTATGGTTTTCCACTTGTCTTGGGTTAGAGTTCTCTTCCTTGAGGATAAACTCGGTTACACTTTTCTATCTAATTTCTCTTCCTATTGATTTGTTAAAGATTATATAGTTTATATATTAAATATTTATTTTAGTGTTGCTGTTCTTAAAGCATTTTATTTTTCCTAGTTTCCTTTCCTCACTGAGCTATTTTCCCTGCTGGGGCCCCTGGGCTTGTAGCGTCCTGCTTTTCCAACTGTGGCTGTGTCTTAGCAAGTAATAATAATGATAATAATAATAATAATAATGATGATGATGATGATGATGATGATGATGATGATAACAAAAACTACTCTTATGTCTCATATTTTCGTCTACCATTTCTTCATCCCCAGTCTACTAACTTCGTATTTCTCATCTTCATGTCTACCAACTTCTCCATTCAGAAATCTAACACCTTTTTCATATTCCATTCTACTAACTTTTGCTTCGCCCTCGTGTCTAAGAACTTTATTTTTTTTTAATCTTCAAGTCTACCATGTTATTTATATCCACGTCTATCTACTTCCTCTTCACCATATCAACGATCTTCCTTTGCAATCATTTTCTTGTTCATCATCACGAGTATCTTTTTCTTTGTCTTTTTGTCTACCCAATTTTTAATCTTAGTTTCTAAATCTCACGTTTAACATCAATTTTACCTCCGCCAACGCAGTTAGGAGAAGGTTATGTTTTCGCTGCTATTTTTATGTCCGTTTGTATTTTGTTTGAGAACAAATTTTTGTCACAAATTTACTCAGAGTAGTTAAACATTCAGGATTAATTGCCCTGTTGAGACGCGGAAGTGACTCAATTTTGAAAGTCCTGGGTCAAAGGTCAAGGTCAAGGTCTAGCAAAAGGTCGACCGAATTAACCTTAACCCCAAGTTTGCATATGGTTGCCACACAGACTTCAAGCGCGCCTACGATCTAAATTGATTCTGGGAAAGCCAAGCTGGTTTCGAGAAATAAGGTGCCGTGGAGAAGATCTGCACTCTTTGCTTTTCTACTTATACATACGTCAATAAAATTCTTCATCCTTATGTCCAGCAACTTTTTCATCACTGCTTATTTCAACTTAAAATTTCTTCATTCTCACATCTACCATCATCAATTTCTGCATCTCAGGTTTATCATTTAATTTAGACAAAACTATGTAATGTCAATCTCGCCAGAAATTGCAGCTAATATTCCTCTGTAAAAAAAAAAAAAATGTATCGTTAATTTCTCAATTAATTTCTCCCTTTTGATATAACCTAAGGAAATGGTTATTGAAATTACCTTCCGTTTCTAATATAGGATATCACAAAGCCATTTGATTATCAATAAATACAAGAATCTAATCTGATCAATGCATCTTTCTGTTTAATCCTATTAATATTGTGTCACCAATTCTCAAGATGCTATAAGCCAAAGGGCTCCAATAGGGAAAAATAGCCCAGTGAGGAAAGGAAATAAGAAAATAAATAAAGGACAATTTATTCCATTACTGCAATATCAACATTCGTTGATATCAAAATGTTCATGTTCATCATCGTCATTGAAATATTAGCTTTTCTTTCTAAAATTCTGATTACAATGATAGAAATGTGATCATATCTTTTAATCTTACATTTGTAATCATCACAATAACTATGATTAGGAAAACATTTTAATAGGTATTACAATTAATCTATTCATGATGCCATTCTATGATTGGCTGTTTGATTTCCTAGATAGAAAATTTAATTATTAATTTCATGGGAATGAATTTACTTCCAATTGATGCCGGAAAGGGGAAGGTGATAATAGCAGCTTTGTTGCTTTGCATTACGAGAGAGAGAGAGAGAGAGAGAGAGAGAGAGAGAGAGAGAGAGAGAGAGAGAGAGAGCTGTACGCAGTGGATTAATAAATTACTGAACTCATGTGTGTGTGTATATATATATATATATATATATATATATATAATATATATATATATATATATATATATATATATATATATATTTCCGGTCACGCTCAGTTCTCCCTGCCCCTCGGGTAGTGGGAAGGGGGAGTAGGCATACCCTATCTAAATAATCAGCCTGTAATTAATGACGGGTCGTGTACACTAGTCCATACTAGTCATTGATTATTGAATTTCATATGACAAAACCTAAGTTATCTTATGCTATCTTAAGTAAGTTATCTTACACGAGATGTTATCCCTATCTATCTCTTGTAACACGTGTTGCTTAGCAAAATTCTGAAGAGATGCTTTTTTTTAAATGACTTCAGGATAAGTTACTGTTTTAATGACTTGTGATATAGAAACTTGCGTTTCTTTCTTCAGATCCAGTTCCATCCTCAGTACATTTCTTCAGTCAAACTTCTACTTTCGTTGATGTCCAGAGTCTTTCAAAGGCCACCACATACTTATCAGTTTCCGATAGCAAAATCTCACCAGTCCCATCTGCTTCCGATATCTAGCATAACTCACCTCGTGGGGGATACGAAAACTTGTTTACGAGGACTAGTTGTTTTAGAATATAGAAATAGGTTTAGAGGATCGATTGGTGTTCCTGCTGGGCTACACGCTTTGGAAATTTAGAGAAAATTTTTGCTATGAATCACTTATCTTTTTTTACGCAATTGTGTATGACTTTTTTCCTGATAAGTAATGAAGGAAATTCAAGCCATTTTGGAGACATAGTTATTTCAAACAGGGGTACAATAGTTTATTTATTTCCTTGTTTTCTTTCCGCAATGTACATTTTTCCACGTTGATCCTCTAGGCTTATAGCATTCTAATTTTCGGGTTGAATGTTGGCTAATAATGATAATAATAATAATAATAATAATGATAATAATGATGATGATAATAATAATAATAATATTAATAATAATAATAATAATAATAATAATAATGGCTGTAGGTCCATCCAAAACAGTTACTATTACTTAATTGCTGCTATATTTTATAGGAAACTTTTAACTAAATAGCATTCAAAACTAATATGGTGTGCAGATAAAAATTTTCATCATTAATGATTAAACGACAATGTTAT
>NC_090744.1:120243491-120253618 GCF_036898095.1 Palaemon carinicauda | reverse complement strand
TGATTCTATGGTTATAATTTCTCTCTCTCTCTCTCTCTCTCTCTCTCTCTCTCTCTCTCTCTCTCTTCTTGAGAAACAATCAGCTCACATTAATGATAGGTTTTTATTTATACAAAACTTAAGAAAGGGGATATCCTAAATTTATTTAAGTTACCAATACATGTTAAATATATACCTATCTCGTTGTATGGACTTTGCCCGTTGTTTAAATGGGAAATTTGGCTTCACTGGTAAACAATATACCACCAGTAATAACACAGGATCTAATGAAAGACGGTAGGTGGCCTACAAGAGTATAACATATATCATAACTCGGTAATCCATATTTACTTACAGCCAAGGTTCTTTTAAGATACTCCGAGTATATCTAAAGGACCTTGCGTACTGCTTGGTATTTCCCATGTGCTCTTTCCGTGTAAAATATTGTTATAATCATTATTTTTTTTTTCGTTTTCTCTGTTAATGTAATTATCCTAATCCCAAACTATAAGTATTTTCCAACATTTCTTATATCATTTACCTCATTTGGTTGTGGTGGCTAATGCGGTAACGTCCCTGACTGGTGATCATCAGATTGGGGTTCGAGTCTCGCTCAAACATGTTAGTTTCTTCGGTTGCTGCAACCTCACCATCCTTGTGAGCTAAGAAAGGGGGCTGGGTGTTGGGGGAGCCCAAAGGTCTATCTGCTGAGTCATCATCAGCCATTGCCTGGCCCTCCTTGGTCCTAGCTTGGGTGTA
The DNA here is from genome assembly GCF_036898095.1 of Palaemon carinicauda. Taxonomy (NCBI): domain Eukaryota; kingdom Metazoa; phylum Arthropoda; class Malacostraca; order Decapoda; family Palaemonidae; genus Palaemon; species Palaemon carinicauda. Next base: position 120,252,880 of record NC_090744.1, on the reverse strand, counting down.
GAGGGACTTGGGCGCTGATCATATGTCTATATGGTCAGTCTCTAGGGCATTGTCCTGCTTGCTAGGGCAATGTCTCCTCTGCCAATCATGAGCAGCTTTTAAACTTTTAAAAGCATATAATTTTTTCTTACATGTCTAGTTTCTCTTTTTATTACAGACAAAGTATATTATTAGTGTTATCTTGGCGAATGATAACCCTTTACTTACCATGAAATTCCAATTTTCCTGTAATAATACTTTAAATAGAAACTGTCATCTCAAGTAGGAAATGTTCTTAGGTCGCTGTCTATATAACCTCAAACCCAAACGTGAGAAAAATATGTTAATCTTTTTCTATTTTTCCTTTCCAGAGGCAGTGCCGTTTCGTGTTACTTCAGTTTGCAAGGTAAATACACATATTTATTGAATTTTATATTGCAAACTTATTTTGATATTGCTTTACTGAGTTACCGGTGATGTTGGATAAGTAGAGGAAATCCTTAATGGATTGAGGTTGGGTAGAAAATCCACCTTTGACGAGTAAGGATATAGTGACCCTGGTTAGGTTTGGTTGGGTAAGTCGGGTTGGTTTTTATTAGGTTAAGTTGGCTTGGTTTTTGTTAGGTTAGGTTAGGTTATGTTGGATATGATTAGGTTGGGTTGGGTAGGTTACATTGGGTTGGGTTTGGTTAGGTTGAGTTGGGGACGTTGGTTGGGTTGGGTAGGTTTGGTTAGGTTGGGTAAGTTTGGTTGAATTTAGTTAGGATGGGTTTGGTTACGTTAGGTTGGGGAAGGTGGGTATTTTTTATTAGGTTGGGTAATTTTGGTTTGGTTTGGTTAGGTTAGGTTGGGTAAGGTGGGTAAGTTTGGTTAGGTTGGGTTTAGTTAGAATGGGTTTGGTTAGGTTAGGGAGTTTAGGATGCGATGGTTAGGTTTGGTTGGGGAGGTAGGGTTTTGTTGGTTTTGGTTATGATTGGTAAGGTGGGGCTGGGTAAATTGGGTTTGCATAGGTTAAGCTGGACTAGAAGGTGAGGTTAGGTCAAGTTATTATGTGTTTTTGATATTAAGAAATACCCTAGATAGGATTTATACGAACTTCATATCTTGGTTAAGATTTGAGGATACAGAATGTACAAGGTCATTAGTTAGATTTAATCAATTGATCCAAAAAGCGTCTGAAAATGTTTGTAGAATGAGTACACGTCGTACATTTAAAGAATTCGAACTTACTTTTTTTTTTTTTTTTTTTTTTTGTTAACCTTACGTTTATTCATACGTTTCTTGTTTATAACATAGGTTTAATAGAATTCTCATGTATTTATAACATGACTTTACAGGTCTTGCTCTACCTTATTTGGGTAAGTCAGAATTGCGTTTTATTATTTCTTATGGTTTTTTAATTTTAAGAACTCTCTATCAAATGATTATATTCTATTACAATTTCATTGAAAGTGTCCTAGGGAAATTTCCGTAAACTATCCAAACACAGATATATACACAATCTAATGTAAGCCTTCGATTAATCTAATTACATATGGATTTTCATTGCAGTTAATAGCGAGATTACATTAGATTATCATGGATTTATTATAAGCCAATGTGACAAAGAGGTTTAAACGAACAATAGATAATGCAGATTAAAAGAGATTCATCCCATAAAATCAGAATTGTTTTTCGCTGATTATTTCAGCAATGTAAACAAAAACAACATTCTGAGTTAAGTGACTGTTGTCTGCATTTATTCGTGATATGATATAATATGGTGAACTTGAATAATTTTGCCATGTTTTTAAATCGGGACTATTATTATTACATTTAAATACAGTTATTTGAATAGGATAGAATTTGTATTGCTAAGAATATCATGTATAGACTTTTGTAGTCCTTTTATATATCACATCGTCAGTAGTGAGATGAAAAATACGAAATAAGTTAGAAGTTCTGAAAATTACTTAGAAAATAAAATGCTTCTTATAAAACATAAATGGTAAACGATACTGGAATTATTCGATTGAATGATTTGTGGCTGGAGAAAGTTAATAATTTTTGATATTTTGGTCTCAGTATTGTTTTTTTTTTTTTTTGGGGGGGGGGGGGTATAATGATTTTAAAAAACATCATTATGAATTAAGTGAATATTGTCTGCATTTATTCGTTTCACTGATATGGTATGGCGAACCTAATTAATTTTTCCATTTTTTAATTTGGGACTTGCTTTTAATATTATATTTAATTGGTGTTGCATGGATAGGATAGAATTTGTACAGGTGGATTTTGCCAACTTCTATATTTGCAGGCTTGGTTCCCACGACCCTTTCCTAAAGCCCAGCATCCTTAGGCCAGGCATTTAAGCCTCTCAATATAAGGCCAGGGTTTTAGCCATTCATTATAGGGCCAGCCATTTAGGCCTTTTATCCTAAAGCAGAGCTTTTAGGCTATTCATTATAAGGCTAGGCATTTAAGCCTTTCATCCTAAGGCCAGGCATCTAAGCATTTCATTTTAAGGCTAGGCATTTAAGCCATTCATACTAAGGCCAATCATTATAAGGCCAGGCATTTAAACCATTAGTCCTAAGGCCAGTCTTTTAGGCTATTCATTATAAGGCCAGGTATTTAAGCCATTCATTTCAAGGCCAGGCTTTCAGGCCATTAATTATAAGGCCAGGCATTTAATGCATTCATTCTAAGGCCAGGCATTTAAGCCATTCATTATAAGGCTAGGCATTTAAGCCTTTCTTCTTAAGGCAGGCTTTTAAATCATTCATCTTAAGGCCAGACAGTTAAGCCATTCATTATAAGGCTAGGCATTTAAGCCTTTCTTCCTAAGGCCAGACTTTTAAATCATTCATCCAAAGGACAGGCATTTAAGCCTTGCATTATAGGGCCAGGCATTTAAACCATTCATTATAAGGCCAGACATTTAAGCCATTCATTTTCAGGCTAGGTATTTAAGCCACTCGTCCTCTGGCCAGGCATTTAACCTTCCATCCTAAGGCCAGGCATTTAAGCCAAACATTATAAGGCTAGGCATTTAAGCCTTTCATCCTAAGGCCAGGCATCTAAGCATTTCATTTTAAGGCTAGGCATTTAAGCCATTCATACTAAGGCCAATCATTTAAGCCAATCATTATAAGGCCAGGCATTTAAACCATTAGTCCTAAGGCCAGTCTTTTAGGCTATTCATTATAAGGCCAGGCATTTAAGCCATTCATTTCAAGGCCAGGCTTTCAGGCCATTAATTATAAGGCCAGGCATTTAATGCATTCATCCTAAGGCCAGGCATTTAAACCATTCATTATAAGGCTAGGCATTTAAGCCTTTCTTCTTAAGGCCAGGCTTTTAAATCATTCATCCTAAGGCCAGACAGTTAAGCCATTCATTATAAGGCTAGGCATTTAAGCCTTTCTTCCTAAGGCCAGACTTTTAAATCATTCATCCAAAGGACAGGCATTTAAGCCTTGCATTATAGGGCCAGGCATTTAAACCATTCATTATAAGGCCAGACATTTAAGCCATTCATTTTCAGGCTAGGTATTTAAGCCACTCGTCCTCTGGCCAGGCATTTAACCTTCCATCCTAAGGCCAGGCATTTAAGCCAAACATTATAAGGCTAGGCATTTAAGCCTTTCATCCTAAGGCCAGGCATCTAAGCATTTCATTTTAAGGCTAGGCATTTAAGCCATTCATACTAAGGCCAATCATTTAAGCCAATCATTATAAGGCCAGGCATTTAAACCATTAGTCCTAAGGCCAGTCTTTTAGGCTATTCATTATAAGGCCAGGCATTTAAGCCATTCATTTCAAGGCCAGGCTTTCAGGCCATTAATTATAAGGCCAGGCATTTAATGCATTCATCCTAAGGCCAGGCATTTAAGCCATTCAATAGAAGACTAAGCATGTAAGCCTTTCGTCGTAAGGCCAGGCTTTTAAATCATTCATCCTAAGGCCAGGCATTTAAGCCATTCATTATGAGACTAGGGATTTAAGCCATTCATCCTAAGGCCAGACATTTAAGCCAATAATTTTATGGCCAAGCATTTAAGCCATTCATCCTAAGGCCAGGCATTTAAGCCATTCATTACAAGGCTAGGCATTTAAGCCTTTCATCCTAAGACCAGATATTTAAGCCATTCATTATAAGGCTAGGCATTTAAGCCATTTATCATTAGGCTAGGCATTTAAGCCATTCATTTTTAGGCTCTGCAGTTAAGCCAAACATCATTAGGCTTGACAAAGGCAAGCATAATTGTGCCAGGTATTTAAGCTAAGCATCCTTATGCCAGGCTTTTAAGGCAAGCTTCTTTATGCCAGGTATCCAAGCCAAGTATTCTTTTGCAATACAATTAACTCAAGCATTATCAGGCCAGGCAGTTAAGACAAGCATCCCTATGCCAGGTAAGGAAGCTGTCCCTCCTTAGGCCAGGTAGTTAAGCCAAACATTCTTAGGCTAGTCAGTTAAGCCAAACATCCTTAGCAGAGGCAGTTACGCAAAACGTCCTTAGGTATGGCCTCTAAGCCATAGTTCCTAAGGCAAGGCATTTAAGCCATACAACCTTAGCCCAGGCAGTTAAGCCTCGCACCCCTATACAAATCAGGTAAGCCAAACATCCCTAGTCCAGGCGTTCATGCCAAACATTTTAAGTCCAGTCACCTAGGCCCTTCTTTTTAGGCCAGCCAGTTAAGCGTTTCGGTTTTTTCCGGACAGTTCAGCCACACATAGACCAGGTAGTTAAGCCAAACCTTCTTAGATAAGGCAGGTCAGCCAAACATCCTTAGGCCACGCAGTTAAGCCATACACCCTCAGACAAAGTAGTTAAGCCAAACATCCTTAGCCCTGTCAGTTGAGCCAAACATCCTTAGCCAAGGCAGTTAAGGTAAGCGCCATTAGGCCAGGCAGTTAAGCCAAGCATTATTAGGCCAGGCAGTTAAGCCAAGCATTATTAGGCCAGGCAGTTAAGCCAAGCATCTTTAGGCTAGGCAATTAAGCCAAAAATCACTAGGCCAGGCAGTTAAGCCAAAAATCACTAGGCCAGGCAGTTAAGCCAAATATCACTAGGCTAGGCAGTTAAGCCAAGCATCATTAGGCCAAGCAGTTAATTCAAGCATCATCTGGCCAGGCAGATAAGCCAAGCATCATTAGGCCTTTCAGTTAAGCCAAGAATCATTTTGCCAGGCAGTTAAGCCAAGCATTATAAGGCCAGGCAGTTAAGCCAAGTATCACTAGGTCAGGCAGTTAAGCCAAAAATCACTAGGCCAGGCAGTTAAGCCAAGCATCATTTTGCCAGGCAGTTAAGCCAAGCATTATTAGGTCAGGCAGTTAAGCCAAGCATTATTAGGCCAGACAGTTAAGCTAAGCATCAATAGCCCTTGCAGTTAAGCCAAGCCTCATTAGGCCTGGCTGTTAAGCCAAGCATCAATAGGCCTTGCAGTTAAGCCAAGCATCCTTAGGATAGGCAGTTATGCCAAGCATTATTAGGCCGGGTAGTTAAGCCAAGCATCATTAGACTGGTCAGTTAAGCCAAAAATCACTAGGCCAGGCAGTTAAGCCAAGCATCATTATGCCTGGCAGGTAAGCCAAGCATCATCAGGCTAGCCAGTTAAGCGTAATATATATATATATATATATATATATATATATATATATATATATATATATATATATATATATATGCCAGGCAGTTAAGACGAGCATCATTATCCTAGGCAGTTAAGCCTGGCATCCTTAAACCTAAAAAAATGAAAAATAAAAAATATACCAGGCATTTAAGACAAGCACATTAGCCTAGGCAGTTAAGCCTGGCATCCTTAAACCTTAAAAAAAAAAAAAAAAAAAAAAAATGCCAGGCAGTCAAGAAAAGCATCATTAGCCTAGGCAGTTAAGCCTGGCATCCTTAAACCTAAAAAAAAAAAAAAAAAAAAATAGGCGTGGCAGTTAAGACAAGCATCATTAGCCTAGGCAGTTAAGCCTGGCATCCTTAAACCTAAAAAAAAAAATTATAAAATATTCCTTTCACAAAAATAATAATACCGGTATATTCCTTTTGTAAAATAAGCGACGTCGCTATGAAATAAAAATAGTTTTCCTTTCACAAAATAACTTAAGAATATATTCCTTTCACAAAATAAAAATAAAATAATATTCCCTTAAAAAAAAGGAAAAAAATATTAACACTAAAAAATTTTTTTTTTTCGTTTTTAATTTTAAATTTTTTGTGGGGTTTTTCATTTTTTATTTTTTTTTTTTGTTTTTTGGTTTTATATCTTTTTTTGTTATTTATTTCATTTTTTATTTGCTTCTTTCTGGCTTCTTAATTATTTTGGATTTTTTCCTCCTGAGTTCGTTCGTTATGAACCTTATTTTCGCTTGTTTCCAAAACCGGAACTACGGGACCAAGGGGGGCCCAAGAGAACTTGACCCGTTTTGGTTTCTTCTTCTTTGGTTTCCTTACCAAAAGTTTCCTTTTAGGTCCTTCTCCTTCTTGTTTTTCTTCCTTCACAACGACTACTGTCTTGTCATCTTCTGCTGCAGCTTCACACCTTTCAACGTCACCCATTCCTTCATCTTTTATAACGTTTTCCAAATCTCTCTTCTGAAGTTTCTTCTTCAGTGAAGAGATGACATCCTTCGCTGCAGATAATTCTTTCTTCATTTGATCTTCTACGTTAGTCATTCGAACAATCTTACCGTTCAAATTTTTTTCTCGTTTAACTTTGTTCTCCAGGTGTTCTCGAAGACCTTCGTTCTTCTTTGTGACTGTGAACACTGCCTCCTTTAGCTCATGATTTTGTACCAGAGCTTTAGAAAACTCTCCCTGCAGCTCTTCTACTAGCCTTTGGTGTCCTTGGCTTCTTTTCTGATCATTAGCACGAGCCTCCATCATTTCTTTTTCTAGTTTGATTTTCTCTAGAGCCAATTCTTCTTTAAGGAAGCTTTGTTCCTTATTGGATATTTTGAGAACTTCATTCTTTGCCAGAAGGATCGATTTCAGCTCGTCATGAGCCTCGATTTCCTTCTTGGCCTTTTCCAGTTCCTCATTCAACTGAACTATTTTCATTGTGTTTTCTTCATGCAAAGTCACTTTATCTTCAAGCTCTTGTTTCAGAGCTTCCTTCTCTCCCATAAGTTCTGATTGCATTTGAATATGGGCATCATTTTTCTCCTGAGCCATTTTCATCTCCGCTTTCAACTCTTGGATTGATTGATAGTAATCAACAAGTTGATTTTCATGTTCTTCAATCACAGCTTGTTTATTTGCAAGTTCTTTAGCCATGGTCTCATTCTTTCGCTTGAGATCTTCAATCTCGGTGTCTCCGTCAGTCTGAACTGTTACATCTGTGTTAGAGATGGGTTCAGGCTCTACCTGAACTTCTACCTCTCGGTTAGAGATAAGATGTTCAGTCTGTACCTGAACGTCTATATCTCTGTTAGAGGTAAGAAGTCCAGGGTGTACCTGAACTTGTGCATTTCTATTAGAGATAACACTCCCTGCGCCTCCTGGCAGCAGCAGCTGTTCCTCCTCGCCGGAAAGCAAAGGATCTTTCCTACTGATGAAAGCTTCCGTCTCCTCAGAAACTTCATCGAGTTCCTCCTGGTCCAAGACAGGCTCGAGTTCCTCACTCTTTTCCTCCTCGGCCCAGAATTTCCTCATCAGAAGACCACCTCCCAAAATGAGGCGTAGTCCTTCCAGTTCCATCAACAGGGGTTGCTGGTCCTGAAACCCGTCTTCGGAAGAGGGACCTCCAAGTAGATATTTCTTCCCGTACTCGCTGATAGCTTTCAATGCGTTGTTTGTGAACATCTTCGTTGTAAAACTCAGAATGCAGATCACTTGACTTTAATCTGGTATAATTTGAAGAAATCGAGGTAGGTCCTCGCAGAAATATCAACTCCGAGATTGAAGGAGTTTTGAAGACTGGAGAAGTCTTCGTTGGCTTCGAGCTCGTCTCCTGAAACTGATTCCGATTATAATTCGAATGAGAGCGAGACTTTGAAGACGTCTTCGTTCGCTTTGGGAAAAGTCTTCACTCGGTCTTCACCGAAACTTACTTTCTACTTCTGGTCATTGTTATTGATCTGATAACTCAAATCACAAATCTGTAATATATATATATATATATATATATATATATATATATATATGTATGTATGTATGTATGTATGTATATATATGTATGTATATATATATATATATATATATATATATATATATATATATATATATACATACACACACATATACAGTATATATCTAAATTTTGCTTCTTTTCTTTTCCTGCTCCACCTAACCTAAACTAGGCAGATGAGATCCAGTGCTGTAGGTTAGGTTAGATCAAGTTAGATTAGGGTATTACCCTTATGACTTACTTCCTACATATACTATACTTTATAAGGGTATAATTTTATCAGACGCCCATATAGAATGAAATACTTGCTCACAGACCGTCGCAATGCTCATAAACCAATTTGAATTTGTCTACCCGTATTTTATTTTGCTCGTATTGTAATTTGTTCTTATTCTATGTTACTCGTAAACCAAAGTATTTCTGTATATTAGATAGATTTAGTTTTCCTAGAATCAATGTAGAATGCAAACATGGGAGAAGTGTAATGTTTTTGCCTTTTTTAATGTTTTTTTTTTTAAATATTTTATTTTAATTTTCATTACTTCTTATATCGTTTAATTATTTTCTTATTTTCTTCCTCACCTGGGTATTTTTCCTAGTTGGAGCTCTTGGGCTTGTAGCATCTTGATTTTCCAACTAGGTTTGTAGCTTAGCTAGTAATATGATAATCATAATAACAGGAATAGTTACTAAAAATTGCAATATTTGGTAATTTGATGGCAATAATATTTTAAATGTTCTTAAAACATTTCTAAAGCTTAAGAAAACTTCCTTCTTGAATTCTGAAACAACCCAATACTGTTGCAATAAGTGACTTGGTTTATTGACAATGAAATAATAAACAACTGGTAAAATACCGCAGAATAAAGAGTGGAAAAATGGAAACTGAAGAAGAAAGAAACATGTGAGAACAGTGTTTACATTTGCTGGATAGATTGATCTGTATTCTCAACAACGAATCTCGCCTCTTAAAACGCATGATATGTTATTTTCGTTATTTGTTTTTATCCTGTTAGGGCAAAAGGTAATATTTAGTAATACAACTGTTGGATTGGCTGTGTTTATTTGCGTATGTGGGAGTGCGATAAAGTGTTTTTTTTTTTTTTTTTTTTTTTTTTTTTTTGGGGGGGGGGGGGGGTTATGTGCGAAGTATACTTGACATAAAGTAAGTTTAGAATTATTTATTTTATCGCAGGGAGAGAGAGAGAGAGAGAGAGAGAGAGGAGAGAGAGAGAGAGAGAGAGAGAGAGAGAGAGAGAGAGAGAGAGATTGCTCATTGGTTTTTT
>NC_090744.1:120205991-120238491 GCF_036898095.1 Palaemon carinicauda | reverse complement strand
TATGACATCCAGATGTTTCATTTATTAAGACAATGTTCTTTGTAAGCAGTTTGGCAATTTATGTTGTGCTTGCACCAAATTGAAAATTTGCGGCTGATTGAAATATATATATATATATATATATATATATATATATATATATATATATATATATATATATACAGTATATATATGTATATACTGTATACATACATATATATATATATATATATATATATATATATATATATACACACATATACATATACATATACATATACACACATTATTTATGGATGTGACATTGAAATATACACATAAATAAATGTATATGATCAACTAATTTAGAGACGTTATGTTATATCGGTAAAGAAATAACCTTATATATCTATAATTCCCTTTAATTATAATACGTATTATTATTAATAAGAATATATTTTGTTCTGTTAACGGAATATTACGAAAGAAAACTGCATTCGTACGAAGACGAAAAACAAGCATATTTTTCCATTCATCTTGTCGAAGAGCTCACAAGTCTCTCTTGTTGAAATGCTTGTGTACTTGGAGATGTGAGATATGAGGAAACGAGAGGATGGAAGATTGTACACACATATTCTCTCTCTCTCTCTCTCTCTCTCTCTCTCTCTCTCTCTCTCTCCTCTCTCTCTCTCTCTCTCTCTCTCTCTCTCTCTCTCTGCTCGATTAAATCTCTTGCGACAGATTTTTAAGAGATACTCAAACATCATAATCATTGTACTTTATTATGACATTCCGGTCGAAATCAAAATCATACAATGGTTGAATCAGGTGCAGACTGCTCCAGTTTGAGGAGACAAACACTCAGTGACAAGGTTGAGCAAATAGGAAAAGATGAGGAAAGAGGAAAGAAAACAAGATTGGAAAGCGCATAACAAAATATTTATTCTGATCATGGAATATTAACTTCATTGTGATTAGGTTAGTCTTGCTTTTTATTTCTAGTGAATACAGAGCAGGTAAATCTAATAGCCAAATCTAATATAACTGTAAAGGTGACTTACCAAAGAATAATGTTTGTAGAAGATTTATTTTTTAATCTGTTGATAATATTATTAATGGAAATAAAATGATGAATTTTCTGATACAAAATTTATATTTCTCCTGTTAACTTAGAAGGTGGAATATAATCATTCAAGGATTATGTTATGTTAATCAAATTCTTCTTAGGCTTTTTTTATTTTTGATAAATCCACTGAGGATTTATATATATACTTCAACATTCAAACATATGCAACATTCAGAGATATAAAAGTCAACGTTATTTCCTCGAATGTAAAACTCGCCAGCTTCTTCAATGAAGAATATTCCAAAGTAGTTCCTTTTTCAGAGGATGATAATTTTAATGTACGAAGAGCTTCATTTCCTCAGTAAGCATTTTTTTAAATGTTGTAGAGACTGTGCAGTAAGTAAGTGCAAGTGGGGTGGCAGCCAACAATGTTAGCCGCCTGGAATCGTTGTAAATTTTGCAGAGGCTTGATCCAGATTCTAAATTATTATTATTATTATTATTATTATTATTATTACTTGCTAAGCTACAACCCTAATTGGAAAAGCAGGATGCTATAAGCCTAGGGTCTCTAACAGGGAAAATAGCTCAGTGAGGAAAGGAAACAAAGAAAAAGAAAATTTTTGAGGAAGAGCAACAAGATTAAAATAAATATCTCTTATATAAACTATAAAACCTTTAACAAAACAAGAGGAAGAGGAATAATATAGGATAGTGTGCCCGAGTGTACTCTCAAGCAAGAGAACCATAGCCCAAGACAGTGGAAGACCATGGTGCAGAGGCTATGACATTACCAAAGATTAGAGAACAATGGTTTGATTTTGGAGTGTCCTTCTAGAAGAGCTGCTTACCATAGCTGAAGAGTCTCTTCTACTCTTACCAGGAGGAAAGTAGCCACTGAATAATTACAGCGCAGTAAGAATTGTGTGGTAATTGTCAGGTGTATGAGGACAGAAGAGAATGTTTAAAGAATAGGCCAGACTATTCGGTGTATGTGTTAGGCAAAGGGAAAATGAACCATAACCAGAGAGAAGGATCCAATGTAGTACTGTCTGGCCAGTCAAAAGACCCCATAACCCTCTAGCGGTAGCATCTCAACGGGTGGCTGGTGCCCCGGCCAACCTACTACCTCCAATGCTTAAGTTGTGTCATAGAGTGGAGAGATCAATGAGTGGGAAAAGGTAAGGGTGTCCTTGTGACGTGGGTGAGGTCCTTACTATGTCAACATGAATTATTATTATTATTATTATTATTATTACTTGCTAAGCTACAACCCTAGTTGGAAAAGCAGGATGTAATAAGCCTAGGGGCCCCAACAGGAAAAATAGCCTAGTGAGGAAAGGAAAAAAAGGAAAAATAAAATATTTCAAGAACAGTGACAACATTAAAATAAATTTTTCCTATATAAACTATAAAAACTTCAACGAAACAAAAGAAGAGAAACTAGATGGAACAGTATGCCCGTGTGTACCCTCAAGCAAGAGAACTCTAACACAAGACAGTGGAAGACTTATTATCATTTTCAAATGCTAAAATGTCCTTAAGGTTGGCAGTACAAGTAGACTAATTAGAAACGTTCCTGCCTGGCGATCTGTTGGACGGAAGTTCGAGATCCACTCAAACTCGATAGCATGTAGTAGCGCCTGCAACCTCACCATCTTTGTGAGTTAAGGATTGGGATTTAAGGGATCATATAGGTCTACATGCTGACTCATTAGCAGACATTACCTGACCATCCCAGGTCCTACCTTGGTGGAGAGGGGTCTATGCCGCTGACCATATGTATATAAGGCCAGTGTCCATGGCATTGTCCTGTCCCTCGCCTCAGCCATTCATGATGGCCTTTAAATCTTTAAGCTGTTTCTGTATTATCTCCATAGCTAAAGTTTCCTTCAGCTGTTATCTGTTTCATCTCAAACATTTCAGTTACTCTCAGATTATTCCTTATTATATCATAATATGCTCTTTTCTCCATCAGCTATTTCCTAATTATCTTAAATACTAATTTTCATGTCAGCTTTTACCAAATGATTTTAATTACCCCAAATTAACTCATTTGTTCCTAATTATTCAAAACAACTACCTTTTTTTGCTGTTTCCAAAAAATCTGAAAAAAAAAAAAATCCAAGATTTCCTATAGTTGAATCTATATTCTCTAATATCCTCATCTTGTCTCCCGGTCTCCTGTGAATCTAACTTTTCTTTGGCATTTTCTTCCAAATCATCAGAATTGGAAAGTGTCTGTCGCTCCCTTTTCCATTTCTTTTCAACCGGGCGATTCTTTTATTCATGTCCCTTCCCCATGGCGTCGTCGTCATCGTTTCTTTTTTGCTCCTTTTGTTGTCTGTTTCTATTCATTCTCCATACGATGGATGGTCCCTTTTTTTTTACTCATATTTATTCTTGTTCTTTTGTTCAATTTTTTTTTCTTAGACGTCTCCTGGTTTTCCATTGTTCACACTTCACTGAAACCCTGTTCGAGAATTTGGAAATTTTCATATTGTGATTTACCCCAAATGGGGATTAATTTGATTTTGCTAAATGTAAGTTTATAAGTATATATCTATAAAATTCTGATTTACCCCAAATAGTAAATAAATTTATTTTGCTAAATGTAAGTTTTTAGGTATATATCTATAGAATTCTGATTTATCACAAAAAGTAAAGAAATTGATTTTGCTAAATGTCAGTTTTTAGGTAATAGATCTATAGAATTCTTATTTACCCTAAAAAGTAAATAAATTGATTTTGCTAAATGTAAGTTTCTAGTTATATATCTATAGAATTCTGATTTACCCCAAATAGTAAATAAATTGATTTTGCTCTATGTAAGTTTCTAGGTATATATCTATAAATTCCGATTTATCCCAAGAAGTACATAAATTGATTTTGCTAAATGTAAGTTTCTAGTTATATATCTATAGAATTCTGATTTACCCCAAATAGTAAATAAAATGATTTTGCTCTATGTAAGTTTCTAGGTATATATCTATAAATTCCGATTTACCCCAAATAGTAAATAAATTGATTTTGCTCTATGTAAGTTTCTAGGTATATATCTATAGAATTCTGATTTACCTTAAATAGTAAATACATTGATTTGCTAAATGCAAGTTTCTATGTATATATCTATATAATTCTAATTTACCCCAAATAGTAAGTAAATTGATTTTGCTAAATGCAAGTTTCCAGTTATATATCTATAGAATTCGTAATTCATCAAGATTAACCAACACATTTTAAAGAATGGATTCATGAAAAGTAAGTTGGTTTTTTGATTTGCAAATAAGGTCACTAATTAATTGTGTTATGGTGGCCTGGTGATTGCCAAACTGGGATTAGAGTTCCGCTGAAACTCCTTAGTTCCTTTGGGCGATGCAACCTCCCTATCCTTGTGAGCTAAGGACGGGGTTTTAGGGGAGCCTATAGGTCTATCTGCTGAGTCATCAGCAACGATTGCATGGCCCTCCTTGGTCCTAGCTTGGGTGGAGAGGGGCCTTGGGCCGTGATCATAATATTATGTATATATGGCCAGTCTCTATGGCATTGTCATGCTTGATAGGCCAAAGTCACTGTCCCTTGCCTGTGTCATTCATAAGTCTTTTTATAGTTTATATATGCCATATCTGTTCTGACGTTGAAACTGTTTTTAGAATGATTTATTGTTAATGTGTTCTCATCATTTATTTATTTCCTTATTTCCTTTCCTCCTTGGGCTATTTTTCCCTGTTGGAGCCCTTGGGCTTATAGTATCTTGCTTATTAACTAGGGTTGTAGCTTGGCTAATAATGATAATAATAATAATAATAACAATAATAATAATAATGATAATAATAATTATTAATTAATCGATAATTAGTAATAATAAACAAACTAAATCCTCCACCGCCGAGGGACTTGAGGACCTGGCATATATGATTAAAACCTTTGTCATAAACAACGGTATGAACTTCAACCAGAACGTTTCCATCATGAGGAAAGGCGGTCCTATAAACATTATGTCTTGTTGCAGGTATAGGAGATCGTTTTGAATGGCTGTGCCATTAATATTAATAAGGAGGTGAATTTGCAATAAGTCATCTTTCTGGAATAAGAATCTGCGCCTCGCAAATCACTATAATCTGGAAAGATCCAGTGGAGGCTTACTGGAAAATTCATTTCTGTCATAAATTCTGCCTAATGGTCTTGGCTTCAGGTACTGCGTAAATCAGATATTGCTCCCTTTCTATTAGACTATATATATATATATATATATATATATATATATTTATATATATATATATATATATATATATATATATATACACAGTATATATATATATATATATATATATCGATAATTATGTATATATATTGTATGTATGTATATATATATATATATATATATATATATATATATATATATATATATATATGTATGTATGTGTGTATGTATAATCAAACCCAGGCCCAAGAAACGAGGTTCCATTAAAAGATATGAATAGGATAAAGAACGTATAAATGAGCAGAATTATCTATCTATCTATCTATATATATATATATATATATATATATATATATATATATATGTGTGTGTGTATGTATAGTTAAAGGTTTGCGCATCGCCATGATCTTAATATATATGTATATATATACATACATTATATATATATATATATATATATATATATATATATTTATATATATATATATATATATTTGTATATATATATATATGTGTGTGTGCGTGTGTGTGTAAGTTGAGTTTGTAACTAGCGTCTATTTATGATAGGTTTTCCAGTATCATCTTCGGCTATCAATTTTTCAAATATAAGACGCAAATAGTTTTCAGTATCGAATCCACATGTATCACTAACTAAACTATCTTACACGCATGCAGAGAGAGAGAGAGAGAGAGAGAGAGAGAGAGAGAGAGAGAGAGAGAGAGAGAGAGAGAGAGAGAGAGAGAGAGAGAGCAGCTTCTGTTGAACATCGATACTGCTAAATAAAAAAATAATTTTTATTACGAGGGACATTCATTGGAAAAGTTAGGGATTTTTGTCTTGTTTCTTTATTGATATATTTTTTCTTTTTATCTCGAAATAGAAATTGCATTAAGAAATTAAGTAAAAAATAACAGTAGGGAGAATCCTTTCAGGAATAAGATTTGGAATTCAGGAAATAGCGCTCGCAGAGAGAAAACACTTTTGTGTAAATTTCTGTAGTGGACATTTTCCTTTCATCTAAAAAATAATTAAATCTTTTACGCTCCAAATAATTGAACACACTTCTGGTATTGAATCTTTACCGGTTTCTTAAGGTGCTAGTAGAAACGGTATAGGACATTTTATCAATATTAAATGAAAGTTTAATTTCACTTGAGTATATCGTATGGAATCGGGTAAGCTTGTATTACTTCTTAGTAAAAGGACATAAATTAAAGGCCAGTGTTACAACGAATGTCTTTCTTACAGGACAACTTTTCTAATAAATATATATATATATATATATATATATATATATATATATATATATATATATATATATATATATGTGTGTGTGTGTGTGTGTGTGTGTATGTATATATATATATATATATATAGATAGATAGATGGATAGATAGATAAATGAATATATCTATATATACGCGTATATGCTTGTATATATTGTATATGAGATTATATATACACATTTATTTGTATTTATGTAATTTTTATATAATCAGTATACTGTAAATATATATATATATATATATATATATATATATATATATATATATTATTATTATTATTATTATTATTATTATTATTATTATTATTAGCCAAGCTACAACCCTAGTTGGAAAAGCAAGATGCTATAAGGCTAAGGCCTCCAATAGGGAAAAATAACCCAGTGAGGAAAGGAAATAAGGAAACAAATAAATGATGAGAATAAATTAACAATAAATCATTCTAAAAACAGTAACAACGTAAAAACAGATATGTCATATATACTATAAACTACAAAAAGACTCATGTCAGCCTGGTCAACATAAAAACATTTGCTCCAACTTTGAACTTTTAAAGTTCTACTGATTCAACTACCCGATTAGGAAGATCATTCCACAACTTGGTAACAGCTGGAATAAAACTTCTAGAATACTGTGTAGTATTGAGCCTCATGATGGAGAAGGCCTGGCTATTAGAATTAACTGCCTGCCTAGTATTACGAACAGGATAGAATTGTCCAGGGAGATCTGAATGTATAGGATGGTCGGAGTTATGAAAAATCTTATGCAACATGCATAATGAACTAATTGAACGACGGTGGCAAAAATTAATATCTAGATCAGGAATAAGATATTTAATAGATATACATATACACACACACACACACACACATATATATATATATATATATATATATATTATATTATATTATATTATATTATATTATATCATATTATATTCCCTTATCCTTAAGAGCACGTCTCGGAATCAGCACAATTCTTTACTCAAGTAACAAATGTCAAACCTTCCTCACTAAAAATTTTGATTAACGACCTCTGTCTCTGACGGTTAATGAAAACACTGAAGTTCGTAGATGGAAACTCTCGAATGGGCTTGGTTTAATTGATTTAATTAAACAAACTATAGCTTTATTATTCAATAGGACATTCTGTACCACACATGTGTTCATTTGTTTTATGCAGCTCTACTGCCACATGTTGGGCCAGCTGCCTACGATTATGATAATTCCTGCATGTAGATAATGTTAGGCAAACAATTCCTAAGACCTCCATAAAAATTCATCAAGAATCACATATACACTATAATGATGATAATTACTACATATAGACGATATTAAGCAAATAGTTCTAAAGAATTAGAAATATTCATCACGAATAAGATATACACTATGATGATGATAATTCCTACATGTAGATAGATGTTAGGCAAACAATTCTAAAAACTTAGAAATGTTCATCACGATACAGAAATATGATTATGATAATTCCTGCATATAGACGATATTAGGCAAATAGTTCTAAAGACTTATTCCTGCATATAGACGATTCTGGTGTATTTCAGAATGTTGCAATACCTAATAAGGCTTTGGGGACTTGGCAGATCCTTTCCTTATGATTGATTTGCTTCGGATTGCCTCTACGCTCCGTATGGCTTCAACTGGGATGTTAACGAAGCTCTTTGGATGCAAAGGCAATCATTATAATTGCGTATATTTAGTATTCCTACACTGTTAGAAAAAAAAAAAAACCGTATTTTGTTATCGGAAATTCTCCGTAGACAATATACTGTTCTCGACCATATTTCAGTAGAATACTGGCGACCGTAATTTTACCCTATTTTGTTATTATCTTTAACGGGTTGATGACCGTAATAGCACTTTACGTCAATATAACCGTTTTTAAAATGGTAAAAATCCTGAAATAAATGTTGCCACACTTTTACCGTTTTTTTAATGCGAATTTTTAACATTGTAGGAATGTATATATATGCTTACGACACCCTCGAACGGGTCTGCTATTCTCTAACTGAGGATGGCCAACCTTTTTAATGAGTTGAGGGCGTATATTGCGTGTTGATAAATTTACTGGTTTTGAGGACCGTACTTTTTGCAAGTATCCAGGGAATGTGCGCCAAGTTTCAATGCTATATATATATATATATATATATATATATATATATATATATATATATATATATATATATATATACTGTATATATACACGTAGTCGGCACATTTCTTTCATTTTATAGTTTGTCATTTCACATCTTAAGATTATCGGACACATACACTCACACATGATGCATATATAAAATAGATAGAGATATAAGTAAATAGATAAGGAGGCCAATGTACAGATATATCAGTCATAATGAAATTCTAGCGAAAACCTTTCCTGAAATATTTTCCTTTCCTTTAGTTTCACTTCCGACCGCAGACAGCTTGTACAACTGGCGACGTTCAAAAGTATTTCCTGGGAGACTCCATCATTCTTCCTTCCATCTCTTTCCTCCAGAATGCGATGTAAAGAGATGGGGAAGAACATGAAAAAAAAAGAAAATGAAAGGAAAGAAAAAGGAAAACCAATATATCGTATTGCCTGTACAGTCTCCTGTTGGAGGGAGCTGATGTGAGAGAAAATAGCCTCGTTCTTTACACCAGCGGTTGCAGAAAATGACAAGAAACGCCTAGACATGAATAACCCAGGTGTCTAAAGTGTAGAGACCGACACCACTTCGGGACTCGGTGGTGCTCGCTTTCCCGCGTGAGCTCGGGAGACTTGTTAGAACGGGGTTCTTGCTTTAATTAGAATGTTCACTCCAAGACTTTTACTGTCTCTTATTTGTATTCTATTTGCTGTTATTGCTTTTATTTTATAATATTCAACGTTGTTTACTCTTGTTTGAGGGTACACTCGGGCACACTATTCTATCTAATTTCTCTTCCTCATGTTTGTTAAAGTTTTTATAGTTTATATAGGAGATATTTACTTTAATATTCTTAAAGTATTTATTTTTTTCTTTGTTTCCTTTCCTCACTGGGCTATTTTCCCTGTTGGAGCCTCTGGGCTTATAGGATTTTGCTTTTTCAACTAGGGTTGTAGCTTAGCAATTAATAATAATAATAATAATAATAATAATAATAATAATAATGCAATTCACAATGTTGATATATTGATATTTTAGGTGAAATTATGATCTTGTAATTTACAACTGTGATTATTTTAAATTATTTCAAAATAAGACAAGATATAGTGACCTCAACAAACGTACACAGAATTGAAAGCTGTTAAACATCGAGGTAAAGCATATTAACATAAACAGGAAAATGAAATCATTATAATTGAAAACAAAAAAGTTGTCTTTTGTTGATGTTGAATTAGAAATTTCCATGATGTTGACTTTCAAAATGACGTAAAACACAGTGAATACTGATATTGAGATTATTATTTTTGTTAATTTTTTTTCTATGTTTTGACAATATCTATGTTTTGATGTTGAGGTGGGGAGGATAACCCATTATTATTATTATTATTATTATTATTGTTGTTGTTGTTATTATTATTATCATTATTATTATTATTGTTATTATTATTATTATTATTATTATTATTATTACAACCCTAGTTGGAAAGACAGGATGATATAACCCCAAAGGCTCCAACAGGGAAAATAGCCCAGTGAGGAGAGGAAATAAGGAAACAGATAGAATAGTATGCCAGAGAACACTTTTAAGCAAGAAAACTATAACCCAAGACATTGGAAGGGCTTGGTACAGAGGCTATGGCACAACCTAAGACTAGAGCGCAATGGTTTGATTTTGGAGTGTCCTTCTCCTAGAAGAGCTGATTACCATAACTAAAGAGTTTCTTCTACACTTACTAAGAGTAAAGTATACACAGAACAATAATTACTGTGTTGTAGCTTACCCCTTATTTGACTAATGATTCTACGGTTATCTTAATATTGTCATGTTCATGAGGAAAAATGAGAATAGGCCAGCCTATTTGGTGTATGTGTAGGCAAAGGTAAAATAATCTGTATATATATATATATATATATATATTATGAACTATTAACTCATTTCACGTACACTATTTTCTAATACAAATCTAATACTGACACCTAATTATTGTTTTTCAAAGTTTTACACCAAATCTTTTGTTGAATTATTTCATGAGCTCACAATTCATTTTTGTTTACTTTTAAAAATCAATTCTTGCCTTCAAATATGGATGTTTTAACTTCTTTTATTGATAGAACTTTTGTCCTAAGTTTTCATATAAAGGGAAACATTTAGTGGACAAGAAAAATGAAGCTTACGATCCCAGCGTTTTTGGATTTTGTTCCGGTCGCTGTTGCCTCATTTATCATAGGAAATGGAACGGGTCTCTCGATGCCAAAGGAGGAAAAATGCGCGTACTCTGGTCTCTCTCTCTCTCTCTCTCTCTCTCTCTCTCTCTCTCTCTGACACGACCTGCTTGTATTTCGGGAGTGGTTTCATGGCTCATTTCCGTCACGCCAAACAAAAAACCTTAGCTTTGTTCTTATAAATGCATCTCGCCCCAAATGTTAAGGAGCTAGTGTCTAGCTGAGGACTATGAAGCGTGAAGTAGGAGATGATGAATGGAGAAGTTATTAAACTAAAAGCTCAAGATAGAGACGACTAGCGAAATCTAACCGAGGTCTTTCGCGTTAATAGGCGTAGGAGGAGATGAAGATGATGATATATATATATATATATATATATATAATCAGCCGTAACTAGTCCACTGCAGGACAAAGGACCCAGATATGTCCCTCCACTCCCTTCTGTTTATGGCCTTCCCATGCCATTCTGTTTATATATATATATATATATATATACATTTATATATATATATATATATATACATACACACACACGCGTTTCTTTTATGTCACTCTCATGGGGTAGAGGCCCTATCACACTGGTGAGAGCGAGTATCCTGATAGGTACACTCGGAAACCACACCTTCCCACAAATTGCTTAACCAGCTTGTTCTTATTAGTAAATAGCAAAGGCGAAGGGTTGAATTTTTGTGTGTGTTCGTATGTGCGCATTTTTGATGGCTCGAGTATTCTAATTGTTAAATAATGATTCGTCCACACTGTATTGTTATGGATCAGTATGTATTTGTTCTAAAAGTCTGTGGTGTATTTTATTATTTTAGGGTAATTGAAGCAATTGCAGAAAGATCCATGAACAAATTCATCTATTTGTGATGAATCCTTTCTGAGTACCAATAATCCGTCAAATGATACTTATTGCTAGAAATAAATTTTAGGTTTTTACATTTTTTTTTTATTATATAAACAAGAAATAATCTTTTCTCATCAGATATAATCAGCTCTTTAGGACTACGAATTTTATTTCACTATCTCAATTAAATTAATTTTATGATACGAATAATGACAGTTCTTAATAAATAAGATATACAAATGTAATATATAGCCACAAAAGGTTAGAATTATTTCTTTGTTTAGCAGTGACAATCTTATTATTAATACTGAATATGGATATAGATTATTCAAACAATTATGAACAATCCACAGAAATCCAGTGTTTTATATTGTTTTATTTTTATACATTAATATTTCCAAGGGTTAACATTTTAATAACGTTTCACTTATAGTGTCCCAGTTGGTTGAATCCTCAGGAGATTAATCTATATCTTAGATTTAAATGTAGGGAAAGAAATTTTCCACTTTAACTTTTTAAATAATCTACAATTAACATGTTTTACTTTTATCTTTTTTGTTTATCATCATCATCGTCGTCGTTATCGTCGTCGTTGTTGTTGTTGTTGTTGTTGTTGATGATGATATTAATACTATCTTTGTTTATCATCATCATCGTCGTCGTTGTTGTTGTTGTTGTTGATGATATTAATACTATCTTTGTTTATCATTATCATCATCATCGTCGTTGTTTTTGTTGTAGTTTTTGATGTTGTTGGTGTTGATGATGATGTTGTTGTTGTTGTTGTTAATACTATCTTTGTTTATCATTATCATCGCCGTCGTGTCCGTCATCGTCGTCGTTGTTGTTGTTGTTGTTGTTAATACTGTTATTGTCATGGAATGAAAATTGTGTAAAAACATTATTCATGAAGGTTTTGATGAATCTAACATTTTACTATATTTTGTAATGGACTAATAATTTAAGAAAAGTTTATTAAGTATATAAGCTGGATTACTTTTGTATAAAATACTACAAAGAGATATCCTATTATGATTTTCACGCTAGCATTGGTTTAAAGACGAATATTAATTTTCATTTTAACGTTATTCACAATAATGATGTAATTTTTATTGCACTTAAGACCAACTAAATCAATTAAATGTCTTATTTCATTGTTTCCCATCAGACCTTTCTCTTTGAATGATTTAGATTTTTATCTTATCTTTTCTTATCACTATAGAGGCAAATCATCGAACGATATTATATTACGAGGATATTTTTACGTTGTCTTCCATTAATTGAATAATGATGATTTGTGTAACATTCTCTCTCTCTCTCTCTCTCTCTCTCTCTCTCTCTCTCTCTCTCTCATTTAATCTTTAGTAACATATAGTTATAATTGTAAATTACATTATTGTATGAATTGAAATAGAACATTATGTAAACTAGTTATGATGGAATTACAGAACACGAGTCTAAAGTTGTATCGGAATAACTGAGTACTAGTCGAAATATAAAATTTGGACATGCTACTTGAAGTAGAACATTAGGACACGAGATGGAGTGGAATGATAGACAATTTTTAAAAACAAAATATTAGGACACAATTAAGATTATTCTTTTTCTGCATATTTTCCCACTTTTATGTGGGGTCGATGTTTCTGGCTAGTGTTCTCCATCCACCTCAGTCCCACACTTCATCACTGTTTAATCTCACAATCTCCACTGGCCTTATTTGTTTTGGCTAATTTTTCATGGCCGGATGCCTTTCCTGCCGCCAACCCTCCCCATTTACCCGGGATTGGGACCAGCACCAAGTTGAGGCTGGCTTGCCCCCCTCAGTGGCTGGGTTACAATTAAGATAGAATATTAGGACACAAATTAAGATAGAATAATTGGGCACCAATTAAGATAGAATAATAGGGCACAAATTAAGAAAGAATAATAGGGCACAAATTAAGATAGAATATTAGGACACAAATTAATATAGAATAATAGGGCACAAATTAAGATAGAATATTAGGACACAAATTAAGAAAGGATATTAGGACACAAATCAAGATAGAATAATAGGACTCAAATTAAGATAGAATATTAGGACACAAATTAAGATAGAATAGAATAACGGAGTGCGATTCGAAAGAAAAAAATAAGATACGACCTGGGAAGGAATAATAGGACACATGTTCGCATATGGTCAGGTTCAAGGGCATTGTTCTGCTTGGATATTATCACTGTCCCTTGGTTCTACTATTCCTGAGCGACCTTTGAACCCGAGCTAGAATAAAATAGAATAAAAAGCCTGGAGTTAGTATATAGTGGCGCGTGTTCCCGTATGTGGAGTCTTAAGATATAACTCATGCCCTTGAGCACGTCTTGGTGATTTAAGAAAATAACAACAAACTCTATCCCAACATGAGATCAGTCTCCAGTCTTTGTTTACATCACATGAAGTGAAACGAATACAATTTTATTCACGACTAAAAATAAGAATTTCCCAAATAGAAAAAGCGAATGTTTTTTTATGTTGAACAGGGTGGCGTAAGTCTCTTATTATAGTTTATAAGTGAATGATCTGTTTTGATGCTGTTACTGTTCTCAGAATAGTTTATTTTAATTGTTCATTACTTCTCTTGTAGTTTATTTCGTTATTTCCTTTTCTTACTGGGCTAGTTTATCTTGTTGGAGCCTTTGGGCTTTTAGTAGCATGCTCTTCCAGGGTTGTAGCTTAGCAAATAATAATAATAATAATAGTAGTAGTAGTAGTAGTAGTAGTAGTAGTAGTAGTAGTAGTAGTAGTAGTAGTAGTAGTAGTAATAATAATAATAATAATTAATAGTAAATAGTTTCTATCTATTTTCTAGTTATTAAATTATCGTGTCTTGACTTTATTGTAGTCATGAGGTCATTTTTTCATAATGAGAATAGTTCACTCAATGAAATTATGTTAAAAAAAAAAAAACGGGTTTAGGTCTTCTTGTGAATGCACATTTCCTCTTGAATGTGTAAGTTAATAATTTATCTGTCTTGACTCAGCACATGAGAAGTGAAAGATGGGTTTATATAAGAAAGACCTCATCTCGATCTATGACTTTATTATTATTATTATTATTATTATTATTATTATTACTAGCCAAGCTACAACCCGAGTTGGAAAAGCAAGACGCTATAAGCCCAAGGGCTCCAATTGGGAAAAATAGCCCAATGAGGAAAGGAAATAAATAAATGATAAACGATAAAGCTAAAGTGAAGAGGGAAGGAGAGTCTTTTAAAGGGACGAATTATCATCTCACTTATCGACATTTTGATGCATTGAAAGAAAATCATGGAAGGACAAGTTTTTTTTTATTAAGAAGACTAAGAAGACATTTTTTTTTTATCTTGTAATATAATCGCTTCGATAATCATGGAAGCAGAAGGTTTTTTTTTTTTTTAATAATTAAAAAAGATAGTTTCAACTCATGCAGGATAATCATGGAAGAAGGAGGTTTTATTTAAGAAAAAAGATTGTTTCAACTCATGTAAAATAATCAAGCAAGCAGAAGGTTTTTATTAAGACGAAAAGATTGTTTCAACTCATGCAAGATAATCATGGAAGCAAAAACCCTTTTTTTTTATTAAGAAGAAAATATTTTATTACATATTTTACATTACTTGAGTATATATTTAAGAGAGTTTTTCGTATTATTACGATTCAGGTAAATAGCTAATGACCTTCTTTGAAAGAACTATTAGAATTATAAATGAAAATGATAATTTTAGTTTACTATTTTTAGTAGAAGACCTTGTTTAGCCTATCTAAATTAATGGTCTTATGAAATTTTTCCAATAATTTAAAATTTCTTTTAAAAATCGTGTTTATCTGTTCATATTATTCGTATCTTGGGCTTAATTTACTAAGTTCGTTGTATTGTCCGTTATTGAATAAATCCTTTATAGGGTTGTGTTGGCCAATGTGGTAACGTCCCTGACTGGTGAACGCCAGACTGGGTTTCGAGTCAGACTCAAACTCATTAGTTTCTTTGGTCGCTGCAACCTAACCATCCTTGTGAGCTAAGGATAGCGGGTTTTAGGGGAGCCTATAGGTCTATCTGCTGAGTCACCAGCAGCCATTGCCAGGCCCTCCTTGTATTTAACTTGGGTGGAGACGGGTCTTGGGCGCTGATCATATGTATATATGGTCAGTCATTAGGGCATTGTCCTGCTTGATTGGGCAATGTCACTGTCCCTTGCCTCTGCCATTCATGAGCGGCCTTTAAACCTTTTTTAGGCACAACATTTCGTCAAGATTTATAAAAAAACATGGAATCTCTCTCTCTCTCTCTCTCTCTCTCTCTCTCTCTCTCTCATGTCAGACTATTCCTAGCACAATCGGTTTAATGGTAAATCGAAGACTGACTTTAAACCTCCGGAAAGCTTTTGTATATGGTATGATAGTCTCTCTCTCTCTCTCTCTCTCTCTCTAGTACAGTAGATCGAAAAATACTCTGTGGAATGCTGTAAATTGGATATAACATACACAATCTCTCTCTCTCTCTCTCTCTCTCTCTCTCTCTCTCTCTCTCTCAGAATATTCGTAGCACAATCGGTTTAATGGCAAATCGAAGACTGACTTTAAACCTCCTGAAGGCTTTTGTGTATGGATATGATAGGCTCTTTTTCAAGATAGATAACCCGGGTTCAGCCTCCCAACTCTCGCTTCCGTTGCGCGTTCAACTATTGAGTCTTTTCAGATGGAAATGAGAGCTTTAGACACTGGGAGACAGCCTCTAAAAGGGGAAGGAGATGGAGGGAGACTTAAGGAGATCTACTATGCCATAACTATTGTACTAAACCGTACTGTTTTCGTTAGAGAGAGAGAGAGAGAGAGAGAGAGAGAGAGAGAGAGAGAGAGGGATTATGGGTGGATAAGAAGTACAGACAGAGAGGCTGTTATGAGAGAGATGGAGAGAGACTATAAAGGGATCAGAAAAATGACAGGCCGTTGAAGGAGGGAATATGAAGGAGAGAGAGAGAGAGAGAGAGAGAGAGAGAGAGAGAGGCACTATACAGGGCTGTTGAGGGGTGGAACATGAGGGGATCAGAGAGAGAGAGAGAGAGAGAGAGAGAGAGAGAGAGAGAGGTATAGGATATTCTTTTGTTAGGTGTGCCATTTGAAACGACTACTCGTAGAGAGTTGGTCTTTAGATTGGACGTTTACTTTTCAGTTTTACGTCAACAGATGATGAGTCCGTAAGATGTTCATAATACTGGCAATGCCGAAAGAAGGATAAAGAAAGACGTTGTAAAAGATGAATAAATATAGTAAAAGATGAGGAAAATATAAAAAAGAACGGAAGATGAACAAAAGAATGATAACGGAGGACTATGGAGATGACGAATAGATAAATGAAAAGATGAGGAGAATAAAAAAAAAAAAGTAAAAGATGAGCCAAAGAATGATAAAGTAGTACGTTGTGAAATATGAATAAATATAAGAAAAGATGAGGGGGAACATAAATGAGCCAAAGAATGATAAAGAAGGACGTTGTGAAAGATGAATAAATATAGGAAAAGATGAAGAGAATTGAGAAAACAAGATGAACCCAAGATGGATAAAGAAGGACGTTGTGAAAGATAAATAAATAAATGAAAAGATGAGGAGACTAAAGAACATGAGAAAAGTGAAGTGACATGTTAGAAAGTGGCATTTTCATGAAGTAACTGTCTTTTGTAGGGAATGAGTTTGGATAAAGAGGTATGAGGGAACTTTTCTGATAAGAGTGAAGTATTTCTACGACGTGAAGTGAGGAGATAATGAATGGAAAGTTTATAGTAACAATATTAAGTTACAAGTTAAATAGGTGAACAAAAAATCGAATGAAAGAAAGTGTGGAGGAAGATAAGTGAGGAATACGGGAAAGGAATAGGTGACTGAAAATTTTTAGAAACCAGTGAGAGAGAGAGAGAGAGAGAGAGAGAGAGAGAGAGAGAGTCAGTCTTTGCATTTTCAAGAAACAGTTATCGGATAAGGTAAAGTCAGTGAAATAGACTAGATTAATTTATTTACGTTAGATAAGACGCGTTCAATGCAATAGATTAGACTTATTTATATGATTAGGTTGCGTTTAGCTATCACATTTGATTAGATGCTGTCTTATCAGTAGATATCATGTTATTTTTACTTATAAATCACCAGTTGAAGGTGGTAAATATTAATTTAAAATCATCTCTTATTGATGATAAATATTGATTAGTAATCATATGTTCAAGCTTGTAAATGTTGATCATTTGTTGAAGCAGTTAAATAATAATCATAATTCATCTGTTGAAGCTGTTAAATATTGATTAAAAATAACTTGTTCAAACAGGTAATTACTAAATAAGATTAATCTGCTCAGGCTGATAGATATTGAAAATAGTTCTTCAAGCTAGTACATGACAATTAAAACTCATCTGTTCAAGCTGGTAAATATTTATATGTAGAGGTTAATACATTTTTATTGTCTTTGTTATCTTTATTCGATCTTATATTACTAATATTCTAAGTGATAGATTCATAGCATCCACGAATAGACTTTTGATAATCAAATTAAACATAATTCCAAGACATATGTCTTTTGTTATATCAATTCAGATGGAATAACATCATATCTCAGAAAAAAAGATTTAACCAAAATATTATTTTTCAAAATTTGACAAACTAAATATAATTATTTTCGATGATATATTGAATAGAAACTTTATTTTAGTTGTGAAAACTTACAATCAATATTTTTATCTCTGTGATTAATAAATACTTAAGGAATAGTATTTGAAATAAAGAAGAATCGTGCCTAAAATAAATGAATAATAAAAAAGAATGAAAGTTTAATAATTTGTTGACGTACTAGCGTGAATATATATGTCTTGTAAGATTCATGAAGGTCGACCCAACTCTCTCTCTCTCTCTCTCTCTCTCTCTCTCTATATATATATATATATATATATACATACATACATATATATATATATATATATATATGCATGCGAGGGCAATTTCAGCACAAATGTATGTTGCCACCCCAATTCCGTTCACCACCAAAACACTTTATCTTTCAGACTCCGGAAAAAAAAGCGAAATGAAATAAAGCTCAAAGAGAAAGCATTATGGCTCTCAGAGGAAGGGAGCTGCCATAAAGCATTCGGCGAATAAAATATTCACTTTAAGGAATCCCATTGCTTACTCTGAGCACATTTAGCTGGAGAGAACAACGCCATCTCGCCTCGGCATTTTACGATCGTGGTTCTTTTCTGCTTTCTTATTTCGCGGGAAGGTAAAGAAAGATGAAAAACGGGGGGAAGGGAGGAACTAAGAAGATGAAAAAATGGGGGAAGGGAGGAACTGAAAAGATGAAAAAGAAATGGGGGAAAGGGGGGGAACAAAAACGATGAAAAAGTGAAGGGAGGAAGAAAAAAAAATAAAGAGTGAGGGAAATTGGGCAACAAACTGTTGTTGTCTCTTCTTTTATAGAAGGAATAAAAAAAATACACTTACATACATATAAACACATGCACTCGGGATCCGTAGCTTTGTTTGTCTTTTTTAAGTCGTGTTTGTTTACTCGTAGAATGAATAACATACTAACACACACACACAAATACATAAAGTCATGTTTATAATACATACAATGAATACAAGCTCAAACACATGCACTCGGGATCCGTAGATTTGTAAATCTGTTATAAGTCATGTTTTTTACTCATAGAAGGAATAACACACAAACACACACACATACACATACACAAGGTTGTGTATATACAATGAATACAATGACAAACACACTCACACATATACATGCAGTCAAGATCCGTTACTTTGTATGTCTGTTATAAGTCGTGTGTGTTTTTTTTTACTCATAGAATGAATAACACACAGACACACTACACATACGTACACACACATACACATGCACTCGGGATCCGCTGTTCTGTATGTATCATAAGTCGCGTTTATGATTCATAAAATGAATACAAGCACAAACACACTCACACATACACATGCACTCGGGACTTGCTGCTGTGTATGTCTGTTGTAAGTCATGTCCGTTTACTCATAGATCGACAAACACACAAACAGACTCACACACACATACAGAAACATGCCCTCGGGATCTGCTATGAATGTCTGATATAAGTCGTGTTTTTTTTTTTTTTTTTTTTTTTCAGTTCTCTATTCTGTAAAGAGTATAAAATTAGAATATACATAAAGGAGATTTTATACTTCATAACATGGATTCTATTATTAATGCATTAAGATTTAGGATATATATAAAAGACTTTCTTTCTTTGCAATTATCTTACCATCTGTTTTGTTTCATTTGATTTTTTTCATATTAGTTGTTTTGATTATTATTATTATTATTATTATTATTATTATTATTGTTATTATTGTTGTTGTTGTTGTTGTTATAGCACTTATTGTAAGATAATTTTATTTTGATTATGTATGTGAGAGAGAGAGAGAGAGAGAGAGAGAGAGAGAGAGAGAGAGGGGAGTTGTTGTTATAGCAGATATAGAATAAATGTTATTATTTATGTATGAACAGAGAGAGAGAGAGAGAGAGAGAGAGAGAGAGAGAGAGAAAGAGAGAGATTGCATGCGCCTTCTTTGGCCTCGATTAGATCATTGGCAAAGTCTATTTCTTCTTCCTGTCTTTACTGATGCATAAACTCGGGAGGGAATATCTCTGGGAGGGACTCATTCTACCTTCGCCAAGAGTCTCTGTGTCGACCCCTCTTGGTCCTCCACTGTCCTCTCAGTGCTCTCCTCCTGGTCTCTTAGTGCTCTCTTCTTACCCCCTTTTTCTCGAATCTGGCTTTGCTGATGATAATCCATAAGGTTAAGACTTTGAAGGAACCCTTTGTGTGGAAGAGTCTGGTTGATGATGTCCTTATGGACGAAAGTTGAAGGCAGATTCTCTATTGATATACGTGTCTTCGTGAGTAGGTCAATTCGGTAAAAAAAAAAAAAAAAAAAAATTACCGACCCCGTAGATTTCATATGTTAAATTTTTTTTCTTAAAACTATATCTTGTAAGTATCTTGTCACCTTGCACTCGCATTGATGATTCAATATCATAACATGTCTTTTGTATCAGTCCAAATATTTTACTCGATTTAAATCAGTGTTTGATTTATTCCTCAAGTCTAAAATCAAAATCTTGAAATGAAACTTAATTAAGGAATCAATGTATATTCTTTGTGGTAATACTTTAACTTTCGAGAAATTGATAATATGTAGAGTTACAATTTCAAGATATGAAGTTATCAAGGGTTCGATTCGTAAGAAATCAAAATGTCAAGGCCTCCATTATTATTATTATTATTATTATTATTATTATTATTATTATTACTTGCTAAGCTTCAACCCCAGTTGGAAAAGCAGGATGCTATAAACCTAAGGGCCCCAACAGGGAAAATAGCCCGGTGGAAAAGAAACAATGAAAAATATATTTTTAAAGAAAAGTAACTAGAATAAATATTTCCTATATATACTATAAAACCTTTAACAAATCAAGAGGAAGAAAAATAGAGAATAGTGTGGCCGAGTGTACCCTAAAGCATGAGAACTCTAACCCAAGAGACAGTGGAAGACTATGGTACAGAGGCTATGGCACTACCGAAGACTAGAGAACAATGGTTTAATTTTGGAGTGGTCTTCTAGAAGAGTTGCTTACCATAGCTAGAGTCTTTTCTACCTTTACAAAGAGAAAAGTAGCCATTGAACAATTACAATGCAGTAGGTAACCCCTTAGGTGAATTTTATTTTAGTTTATATATATATATATATATATATATATATATTTTTTTTTTTTTTTTTTTTTTTTTGTGGTAGTGGTGGTGGTGGTAATCTCAGCGTTGTCAGGTGTATGAGGTCAGAGGAGAATCTCTAGAGAACAGGTCAGACTATTCGGTGTATGTGTAGGCAAAAGGAAAGCGAACCGTAACCAGAAATATCCAATGTAATACTGTCTGGCCAGTCAAAGAACCCAATAAATCTGTAGTGGTAGTTTCTCAAGAGATAATTTCTAAAAGCTTTCATTCCCATGAAATCAATATTTGAAGACCTCAATTCCCCAAGGCTCCTGAACCGAAGCTTTTCAATCACCCAAAGCATCAATTCCCTCCAGATGTCGCCATTTCTCAAGAAATAAATTTCCCAAAGGCTTTAATTCCCAAGTGTGTCAGGTACCCGATGTTTCAGGTCTTCTTTTTGAACGAAGCTTTTATGAATTAACTAAGATTTCGACAAATTGTAATTTAGACAAAGGGAAAAGTTACCCAATCCTATGAGTGAAAATACCAGATGTAGTGGAATGAGGAAAATATTAATATTATTCTATTCACCATTCATTTGTTTTCAACTTTTAACATCACATTTTTTGGTCAAATTGATAGCAGTGGTATTGCAATTTAGGTAACTAATTGTTATATTGGGATTCGTTAATTGAACTTTCGGTAGATCATACGCTCCTCGTATTCAACGTCTACCAATTACGCTTTATTCATACCAATGTTTATCAATTTTTCCTGTGCTCAATCTACCACTCTAGTAGGTTGGCCAGGGCACCAGCCACCCGTTGAAATACTACTGCTAGAGAGTTATGGGGTCCTTTGAATGGCCAGACAGTACTACATTGGATCCTTCTCTCTGATTACGGTTCACTTTCCCTTGTCTACACATACACTGAGTAGTCTGGCCTATTCTTTACAGATTCTCCTCTGTCCTCATACACCTAACAACACTGAGATTACCAAACAATTCTTCTTCATCCAAGGGGTTAATTACTGCATTGTAATTGTTCAGTGGCTACTTTCGTCTTGGTAAGGGTAGAAGAGATTATTTAGTTATGGCAAGCTGTTCTTATAAGAGGACACTGCAAAATCAAACTATTGTTCTCTAGTCTTGGATAGTGTTAAAACCTCTGTGCTATGGTCTTCCATTGTCTTGGGTTAGAGTTCTCTTACTTGAGGCTACACTCGGGCTCACTAATCTATCTAATTTCACTTCCTCTTGATTTATAGTTTATATAGGAAATGTTTATTTTAGTGTTGTTGCTCTTCTTAAAGCATTTTATTTTTCCTAGTTTCCTTTCCTCACTGGGCTATTTTCCCTGTTGGGGCCCCTGGGCTAGTAGCGTCCTGCTTTTCCAACTTTGGCTGTGGCTTAGCAAATAATAATAATAATAATAATAATAATAATAATGATAATAATAATAATAATGACAATGATGATGATGATGATAACAACAACTCTTCTTTCTCATGTTTATGTCTACCATTTCTTCATCCCCAGTCTACTCACTTCGTATTTCTCATCTTCATGTCTAGCAACTTCTCCATCCACAAATCTACCACCTCCTTTTTCATCTTCCATTCTACTAACTTGTGCTTCGTCCTCATGTCTAATTTTTTTTTTCTCTCTTCCAAGTCTACCATCTTATTTATATCCACGTCTACCTACTTCCTCTTCACCATATCAACAATCTTCCTTTGCAATCATTTTCTTGTTCATCATCACGCGTATCGTTTTCTCTATCTTTTTGTCTACCCAATTCTTAATCTCAGTTTCTAAATTTCATGTTTAGCATCGGTTTTATCTCCTCCAACGCAGTTGGGAGAAGGTTATGTTTTCGCCGCTATTTGTGTGCCCGTTTGTCTGTTTGTTTGTTTGAGAACAAATTCCTGGTCACAAATTTACTCAGAGTAGTGAAACATTAAGAATTAATTGGCCTGTTGAGGCGTGGAAGTGATTCAATTTTGAAATTCCCAGGTCAAAGGTCAAGGTCAATGTCTAGCAGAAGGTCGATCGAATTAACCTTAACCCCAAATACGCCTACGATCTAAATTGATTCTGGGAAAGGCAAGCTGGTTTTGAGAAATAATGTGCCGTGGTGGAGGTCTGCACTCTGTGCTTTTCTACTTATACATACGTTTATAAAATTCTTCATCCTCGTGTCCATCAACTTTTTCATCCCCGCTTATTTCAACTTACACTTTCTTCATCCTCACATCTACCATCATCAATTTCTGCATCTCAGGTTTACCATCTAATTTAGACAAAACTCTGTAATATCAATCTCGCCAGAAATTGCAGCTAATATTCCTCTGAAAAAAATTGTATCGTTAATTTCTCAATTAATTTCTCCCTTTTGATATAACCTAAGGAAATGGTGTATTGAAATTACCTTTCGTTTCTAATATAGGATATCACAAAGCCATTTGATTATCAATGGCGTATTTAAAAATAAATACAAGAATCTAATCTGGTCAATACAGCTTTCTGTTTAATCCTATTAATATCGTGTCAGCAATTCTCATCCTCTTAGATGAAGAAGAATAATTCAATTAGGCGATTATTATATGTTGATGTTGTATGACATTGTTTCATCACTAGATTTTATTATTATTATTATTATTATTATTATTATTATTATTATTATTATTACCCAAGCTACAACCCTAGCTAAAAAAGCAAAATGCTATAAGCCCAAGAGCTCCAACAGGGAAAAATAGCCCAGTGAGGAAAGGAAATAAGGAAATAAATAAAGGACAATTTATTCCATTACTGCATTATCACCATTCGTTAATATCAATATGTTCACGTTCATCATCATCATCGTCATTGAAATATTAGCTTTTCTTTCCAAAAATCTGATTACAATGATAGAAATGTGATCATGTCTTTTAAACTTACATTTGTAATCATCACAATGACTTTGATTAGGAAAATATTTGAACACGTATTACAATTAATCTATTCATGATGCCATTCTCTGATTGGCTGTTTGATTTTCTAGATGGAAAATTTAATTATTGATTTCATGGGAATGAATTTACTTCCAATTGATGCCGGAAGGGGGAAGGTGATAATGACAGCGTTATTACTTTGCATTACTAGAGAGAGAGAGAGAGAGAGAGAGAGAGAGAGAGAGAGAGAGAGATAATGGATTAATAAATTACTAAACTCATGTTGGTCTTTGTCATAAAACAATATTGGAAAATTATTATAACCGAAGTTTTCTTTATATTTTTTCTCTTTCATCCGTTATTTTATATACAGATTCTGATGTCTTATATATATATATATATATATATATATATTTATATATATATATTTATATATATGTATATATATATATATATATATATATTTTTTATATATATACAGTATATGCATATATACATATATATATACATACATATATATATATATATATATATTACACACACACACACACACATATATATATATATATATATATATCTTTTCGGTCACGCTCAGTTCTCCCTGTCCCTCGGGTAGTGGGAAGAGGGAGTAGGCTTACCCTGGCAAGAGATGGTGCATACGTATGCATATCTATCTAAATAATTAGCCAGTAATTATTGACGGGTCGTGTACACTAGTCCATACTAGTTATCGATTATTGAATTTCATATGACAGAACCTAAGTTATCTTATACAAGATGTTATCCCTATTTATCTGTTTTAACACATGTTGCTTTGCAAAATCCTGAAGAGATGCTTTTTTTAAATTACTTCAGTAAAAGTTACTTTTTTTTTTCAAATGACTTCAGGATAAGACGCCTATTTGAAGGACTTCAAGATGAGACGTCTTTTTTAAATGACTTGTGTTTCTTTCTTTAGATCCAGTTCCATCCTCAGTACCTTTCTTCAGTCAAACTTCTACTTTCGTTGATGTCCAGAGTCTTTCAAAGGCCACCACATACTTATCAGTTTCCGATAGCAAAATCTCACCAGTCCCATCCGCTTCCGATATCTAGCATAACTCACCTCCTGGGGGATAAGAAAACTTGTTTACAACGACTAGTTGTTTGAGAATATAGAAATAGGTTTAGAGGATCGATTGGTGTTCTTGCTGGTCTACACGCTTTGGAAATTTAGAGAAAATCTTTGCTATGAACCAATTGTTATTATTATTATTTTTTTTTTTTTTTGAAATTGTGTATGACGTTTTTCCTGACAAGTAATGAAGAGGGTTCAAGCCATTTTGGAGACGTACGTATTTCAAACAGGGGTATAATAGTTTATTTGTTTCCTTGTTTTCTTCCCTCCATGGGTATTTTTCCATGTTGGAGTCTTTAGGCTTGTATCGTTCTGCTTTTCCAACTAGGGATGAAGCTTAGCTTATAATAATAATAATAATAATAATAATAATAATAATGATGATGATGATGATGATGATGATGATGATAATAGTAAGAGTAATTAGTAAGTGTAATATTAATAGTAATAATGATAATGATAATAATAATGGCTTTAGGTCCATCCAAAATAGGTTACTGTTACTTAATCGCTGCTATATTTTATAGGAAACTTTTAACTAAAATAACATTCAAAACTGATATGGTGTGCAGATAAAAATTTTCATCATTATTGATTAAACGACAATATTTATGTAATTTTGTTAAATAAGTTATTTAAAATTGAGCAAAACCATCAGTATTAATAGTGATAGGGTTATTATTATTATTATTATTATTATTATTATTATTGTTATTATTATTATTATTACTCAATGATAAATTTTAGTAGTAGTAGTAGTAGTAGTAGTAGTAGCTCGAAAAATATCTTTAATTCAGTTTTATCTTCTAAAACCAAAGATTCTCGAAACGTTTTCGCCCAGGAAAATGTGTGTGAGAGAGAGAGAGAGAGAGAGAGAGAGAGAGAGAGAGAGAGAGAGAGAGAGAGCAAATGAATTGTTTCACTCCTGTGGGTTCACAAGCCATTTTATGGAGGGTCTCCCATTCATAACAGTAATAAAGTTGTCTAAATTTCTTACAAAGGTTTTTGCCCACATCCATACTTATTAACTACATGCCCCCCCCCCCCCCTCTCTCTCTCTCTCTCTCTCTCTCTCTCTCTCTCTCTCTCTCTGCACCTGATAGTAGTCAAAACTATTCGAATGACCGCTAGGTGTCGAAATATTAAGGCCAATTATAGATGCGGATATACAGTATATATACATATATATGAGAGAGAGAGAGAGAGAGAGAGAGAGAGAGAGAGAGAGAGAGAGCAAATGAATTGTTTCACTCCTGTGGGTTCACAAGCCATTTTATGGAGGGTCTCCCATTCATAACAGTAATAAAGTTGTCTAAATTTCTTACAAAGGTTTTTGCCCACATCCATACTTATTAACTACATGCCCCCCCCCCCCCTCTCTCTCTCTCTCTCTCTCTCTCTCTCTCTCTCTCTCTCTCTGCACCTGATAGTAGTCAAAACTATTCGAATGACCGCTAGGTGTCGAAATATTAAGGCCAATTATAGATGCGGATATACAGTATATATACATATATATGAGAGAGAGAGAGAGAGAGAGAGAGAGAGAGAGAGAGAGAGAGCAAATGAATTGTTTCACTCCTGTGGGTTCACAAGCCATTTTATGGAGGGTCTCCCATTCATAACAGTAATAAAGTTGTCTAAATTTCTTACAAAGGTTTTTGCCCACATCCATACTTATTAACTACATACCCCCCCCCTCTCTCTCTCTCTCTCTCTCTCTCTCTCTCTCTCTCTCTCTGCACCTGATAGTAGTCAAAACTATTCGAATGACCGCTAGGTGTCGAAATATTAAGGCCAATTATAGATGCGGATATACAGTATATATACATATATATGAGAGAGAGAGAGAGAGAGAGAGAGAGAGAGAGAGAGAGAGAGAGAGAGAGAATTCCTATAAAATCATTGGTTTCATAAAACGTCCAGAAAGGTGAAAAGTATTGAAAAGAATCAGTAAATAAATTTGAAGAAAAAAATGCTGAAAAATTCGGCAATTTTTTTTTGGGGGGGGGGGGGGTGGGGGGGGAATTTTACCAATTAAATACTTCCATTAATGTTTATGTTATTAGAGGTCTTCTGATGATGGGTAGGGAAGTCCCCGAAATTCATAAAAGAACTTAATCGCATAAACACTGTTAAAGATCCTTTGATATTTATTACGTAAAATTCTGAAAAGGGAAAATTTTATTTTTTCATCATGTGTGTGTATTTTCATGTTTACAGCTCGAAATGTTGTTTAAATATTTTTAATTTTTTTTTCTTTGTTGAAATATTGGTTTGCTATACTTGCATTACTAGGTCACATTTTTTCTAAAGATATATTTGAATTATTCAAAAGGTATTCTTAGTTTAAAAAGCACCCTTTTATAGTTTTGGTTTTGGTATACTATATATATATATATATATATATATACATACATACATACATACATACATATATATATATATATATATAACGTTTGTGCGTGTGTGTTAAATTTCTAGTTGATGAAATTTACATTACCCAAAATTCGCTACTTCTATTGATAAAGTAGATGCATATAAGTAACTAAATAAGCTTTTACTTTTGTAATGATAACAATTTACAAGTAATAACCTCCATTGATTATTCTTACACTCCCGTATCTATATTTATTATTTATTATTATTTATTGTATACTATTATTATTTATTAATTCACCAGATATAATGTAGGCCTATACATCATCAATAAAGGTGTTTGAATGGACAGGGTTAAGGGATGTCGTCTCATTCGTGATATATGATATGAAAAAGTTCCATATGTCTCGTTATACAATAGAAATTCTCTCTCTCTCTCTCTCTCTCTCTCTCTCTTCTCTGCATGATACAATATAATATCTGTAATCACCAATTTCTCTCATGATAGAAAATAAAATTCTCTCTCTCTCTCTCTCTCTCTCTCTCTCTCTATGATACAGAATACATCTCTTGTTCCCCATCTCTCTCTCTCTCTCTCTCTCTCTCTCTCTCTCTCTCTCATCAAAAGATATAAATAAGATTAATTCTCTCATCGCAGACTCCCACATTTCCTTTTCCGGGGTTAAACTGAGAGACTATAAACAATGTGAAATGAAGCCGAGCTCGTTATCCAAACAAACAGTTATGCCGACCTCGTAGAGCTCGGTGGTTTCCAGTTACGACCTTAAAAAAGCTCCACGATAATTTACTTCTTCTTAAAATAGCTAATCAGGTTCCCCATTTATGCAATGAAATCTAACCGTACTGATTAATTGTGTGGTGATTAACGTTGATTTAAGTCTTTACAACATATCCATACTCTCTCTCTCTCTCTCTCTCTCTCTCTCTCTCTCTCTCTATATATATATATATATATATATATATACAATATATTTTTTCTATCTTGCATTACAAGATGTTGAAAAGGTTTTTTCTTGTCTCTGTATTTACAGTATACTTTTTTCTCTTGCATTACAATATGTAAAATAAAATCTCTCTCTCTCTCTCTCTCTCTCTCTCTCTCTCTCTCTCTCTCTCTCTCTCATATATATTCTCTTTTAAAATATATTAAATAAATACCCCCTCACTCTATGGGTATTTTTCTATTTATAACTAAAGTAACAAATATTTATTAATATATTTTGCTAAGTGAAATATAATGACAGGATTTTATGCGACTCCTATAATTATAGAGGCGTTAAAATATTTGTTTAATGTGTTAAGCTCTAATTAACTCAGACTTATGTTCAATTCCTTATGGAT
Source organism: Palaemon carinicauda (assembly GCF_036898095.1). NCBI lineage: Eukaryota > Metazoa > Arthropoda > Malacostraca > Decapoda > Palaemonidae > Palaemon > Palaemon carinicauda. The sequence continues at coordinate 120,209,212 of NC_090744.1, read as the reverse complement.
TAATTTATTTTATAGTGGATGTCTAATGTATTGAAATTTCAGTGGTTCCGTGCTAAGCAAGCCACTGGAATCTGTCCGAATGGAAAGAGGATTTATTTTCTTATAAGAAAATATCTAATTTCAGTACTAGATGAATCTAAGTTGAATTGAAGGATCTACTTTTACAAAATTATGTAACCCGTTAAATATTCAATGCGTTATTGTTAGCGAATTAAACACTTTATCATATTTGTATTAAACGATTGATCTTTGAACTCCAGTACATATGTAGTTTGTGCAATTATACTGGATTCTGAAAAATGTTAAGATCGTGGTTTTTTAACCTTGACATCGGATATTGAACTTAGTAATGCTTAGAAAAATAAATGCCTAATAGATACTTGTTTGTGATACGAAGCTTAATCTCTTTTTCTAGTTTTACTAGCAAGAAGCTGAAAATATTAAAAAAGTAAAGAAATAAATATTTTGAACTGTGGGTTTGCCTTCTTTTCATGTTATTAACAATACGTCACATGCATTATTATTGCAATTAATATAAGAGGGAAATTATAAGAAAAAGTATCACTTTTTATTTATAAAGTGAGTTAATGGCGGCCAATTTTTTTTTCTATTTTCACATATATTTACTGTTCTTTTTCCTCTCTTAAGTTTTTAGATGCGTATGCTCTCTCTCCATTCTTTTCCAATATTTAAAAGAAAAATATAAATTAATTTCTACCCGGCTTGCAGTAATCAAGAGGTACCAAGTAGGCATTTTGTTCAGTGCTATAACCTATACTTAGATTTGTATATGTGGAAAAGAAAATTACTTGCGTGACGTCATATGAATATAAGTAGCCGGCCCATAAAAACAAATCAAGATAAAAAAACTCTTAGAGGAAAAATATGACTTTACCCACTCCAATAATAGAAGATGATAATGAATGAAGGTTAGTAATGATACTCGTTAGATGAAAGCTTTGCCTACGATAGTTAGTAATGAAAACAGAGGGTATTTTCATGGGGTAAGAGGAAAAGAGGAAGGGAGGGATGGGAGTGAGAGAAGTGAGAGTTAAGAAAATAGATCAGGAAAGGAAAATATTTCCTAAATGTAAATTATACCTTAAGTGCACATAAGTTATTCAGATCATCAAACCCCCCCCCCCCCCATTCTTTTCCCTCCTTTGTCTCTAACTCTCCTTCCTTCTTCTCGGCTTCTTCTTCTTCTTCTTCTTCTTTACTCTCCTTCTTCTTCTCGGCTTCTTCTTCTTCTTCTTCTTCTTCTTCTTCTTCTTTACTCTCCTTCCTTCTTCTCGGCTTCTTCTTCTTCTTCTTCTGATTAATTATTTTCTGGAAACCTAGACGATTAGAATTAAGTAAACTACATGGCTATGAATGTAAGTGGATAGCTTCTTCTTCTTCTTCTTCTTCTTCTTCTTTAATTATTTTCTGGAAACCTAAACGATTAGAGTTTACGTAAACTCATGTCAATGTATATAAGTGGATAGATTTTTCTTTTTCTTCTTCTTCTTCTTCTTCTTCTTCTTCTTCTTCATTATAATCTTCTTATTCTTCTTATTTTTTTTTTCCTCCATCTTCCTCCCCAACCATGAACAGTGTCTGAGTGAGATCTTTGTTCTCTTCCTCATTGCCAACTAAGAACGAGAGGCGTTTTGAAACGTCACCAGATTCTTTCTTTTGAGAGAGAGAGAGAGAGAGAGAGAGAGAGAGAGAGAGAGAGAGAGAAGTATCTGTGATGGCATAAAGCCTGTAGCTCTTAATATCTATGTTGTAAGTTATGAGAGTGGCCCAATCCTAATGGAAGTTGATTGTGAGACAATTTCAATCTTTTAAATATTTTTTTTTCATCGAATATACTTCATAAAACACGTTCCAATGATTGGACCTTTTGTTGAGATTTAGCACGTAAAACTTGTTTTATTTTTATGTATCAAAATATCATATATATATATATTATATATATATATATTTATATATATGTGTGTTTGTGTGTTACATAAGATTATGGAACACATTTATATAATATAGAAAATGATAAACTACATATAGAAATGTAGACGCTAATATGAAATTAAAAAGATAGACATAAAACTATGAAATTAATTATATGTTAACCTTAGATAAAGAAAATAAATTATAATCCATGATTTTAAGCATTAGTTTCTACTATTCAGAGAGAGAGAGAGAGAGAGAGAGAGAGAGAGAGAGAGAGAGAGTAAAAATAATTAGCTACTATTTCATTCGCTTTTCCACAATAGAAAACATTGGCTTCTTATCTTTTCTTATCTTCACTAACCACTTCCTCCATCAAAATAATTGCAGCTTTAAGCAGATAATCCTGATGAATGGGAAGGTGGATTATAGCGCGCAAATTATGGTTTTACCGCAAACACTTATTTGTAACCCGCTAAGAAAAATCAGGAAAAATCTCTCTGAGTTAAAAAACAAGAAAAATATCTCTTTCTGCTTCTTCTTTGTCTACATCTTTTCCCACTTCTATGTAGGGTCGATGTTTCTGGTCAGCGTTCTCCATCTACCTCTGTCCCACACTTCATCACCGGTTAATCCCTTTGATCGAAGGTCATCCTTGGTACAGTCCGTCCACTTTCGCTTTGGTCTCCCTCTCCTTCTCGTTCCCTGTACTGTACCTCCATTTCCATCACTCTCCTCCCAATATACTGTTCATCTCTTCTCCTGACATGACCATACCACCTCAGTCTACTTTCTCGCATCTTAGCTGATGATAAGATAGTTGTGAAGTGGAATGACCGAATATTGAATTATGAAAATTGAAATAACGAACTAATCATAAAATGAAAATTATTGATGAATTGAAATTAAGAACTATAAGTAGGTTTTAACTGTATGTTCTTCTGAATCTTCGTTATACAATATTCTTTTTTGATGGAAAATTTAAAACCATATATCTTACAAAATTAATAGATGAAATTACATTTGATTATATAATATCTACGATGGATTCAAGAACAGCAGATAATAATTGTGCGATAACAAAAGCAATATTTTATTGATTTAGTTGTATCTAAAATTTTTATTATTTTAATCAGTTATCTTAATTATTAATTAAGGAAGGAAGGAAAATTCAATACAAGATCTTAACATAAAGAAAGTTCGCTGTAGTGTAGTACTTTTTCCACATACCGATTCCCACCAAAATAAATGGGACACTATAGTATATATATATATATATATATATATAT
>NC_090744.1:120183491-120200991 GCF_036898095.1 Palaemon carinicauda | reverse complement strand
ATATATATATATATATATATATATATATATATATATATATAAATATATATATATATATAAAACATATGTAAACCAGTAAGTAGATTTTTATGTATATATAAATACGCATATGTATGTGTGTGTATATATATATATATATATATATATATATATATATATATATATATATATATATATATATATATACACTCTCCTACACACATATATGCATATACATATGTATATATACTGTATATGTGTGTATATATATGTATATATACATACATACATACATACATATCTATCTATCTATATATATATATATATATATATATTTATATATATACATATATATACTGTATATATATATATATATATATATATATATATATTTATTTATACATATACATACATACATACATATATATATCAAAATCATATTTCAAAGTTTCCTATAATCAGGATTTTTTCACACAGTTTTATCAGTTGCTCCCCTGCAGACCTACAGCGTTCCCATTCACATTTAGCTCTTTCTTCTCTCCCTCCTCAAACCTTTTATTAATTAAATAAATCCATCGCACCGAGCCGCAATCTTTCTCCTGTCAAAACCCCGATATAATGTATTCCGTACCGGAGGTGTTCGCTGCAAATGTATTTTCCTAAGAACGAGATTTATCTGGAATAATGAAGTTTCGTTGTTCATAAATTTGGACAAACAAAGGAAACGAGAGAGAGAGAGAGAGAGAGAGAGAGAGAGAGAGAGAGAGAGAGAGAGAGAGAGAGAGAGAGAGGCGCTGGTATGGAACCTCACTTAAGATATTTTAAGTCAGTTGGGAAAAAAAATTGCAAAAAAAAAAAAAGAATGACTTACTCGCTTGCATGTTTATTGATTAGAAAAAATAAAGGTGGAATTCTTGTGATGAGAATGTGGAAACATTACCATGCAGTTACATTTAATTTCCTGTAAAAATAAATTTTGTTTGATTTTTTGGAGGGTATTTTTTCTTTCCCGAAAAAGGGGGTAAGAAAAATCATAGTTACCTCATTTAAGACTCATCAGCAGAACGTTGAATCTCTTATTTAGGGTTGTTGTAGTCTATTGGTAACGTCTCTGGGTGGTGATCGCCAGACTGGGGTTCGAGTCCCGCTAAAGCTCGTTAGTTCCTTTAATGTCTGCAACCTCATCGTCCTTGGGAGGTAAGGTGGGGTGTGGTTTGGGGAGCCTATAGTTCTACATGCTGAGTCATCAGCAGCCATTGCCTAGTCATCCCTGGTCTTCGCTCGGGTGGAGTTTAACATATGTATATATGGTCAGTCTCTAATCTAGAGCATTGACTTACTTGCTATGGCAATTTCACTGTCCCTTGCCTATGCCATTCATGAGTGGCCTTCAAACCCTCAAGGTAGGTCATTGATCTTCTTTGGTCCTAGCTCGGGTGGAGAGGGCCATAGGAGCTGAGCTTATGTGTATATAGTCAGTCTCTAGGGCAATGTTCTGCTTGCTAGGGTAATGTCACTGTCCCTTGCCTATGCCATTCATGAATGGCCTTTAAACATTAAAGGCGGGTCATTCATCTTCTCTGGTCCTTGCTCGTGTGGAGAGGGGCATAGGAGCTGGGCTTCTGTATATATAGTCAGTCTCTAGGGCAATGTTCTGCTTGCTAGGGCAATGTTCTGCTTGCTAGGGCAATGTCACTGTCTCTTGCCTCTGTCATTCGTGACTGCTCTTTAAACTTTTGAAAACTGTAAACGGCAAAAACAAATTAATAGTGCAACCACTCCTTCAAAATACACGAGCCCATAAGTGTCTCTCTTTAGTCTAAACCAATCTCCCTTGCTTCTGGCATTCATGAGCGGCCTTTAAACCTTAAAGGTGGATCATTCACCTTTAACTCACCCTTCAATGTCTCTTTCATATTATATATTCATCTCTTCATACTTCTTGCTATATTCCTTTCTGGAAACATACCAGAATTTCCTTCCATTCTTTCCGTTCATTTAGGTCAACACCATCCCATTTCTGACAAACTAATGTCAAAAAGTGTAAAAGAGTGACGTACGTCCGGGAAACCATACTGCAATGACGTAAGAACCCTTTTTGCTCTTCTCTGTTGTCACAGAAATATTCTTAAAAGTTTCTTGGAGCTCCTAAGGATGCCTCACTGACAGATGTGATGAAAAGAGGTGTCTCTGGAAGAAGTAAATGTGGAGAGAAAACATTGTTTATGGTGAGGACTGATGGGTAGGAAAAGGAGGAGAAAATGAGACTTTGAAGAGGGGAAGAGGATGGAATAAGTAAGAGATTCTAAAGAGAGACTGCGAAGAGGATTGTAACGAAAGAAGAATTATTATTAAAACAGAATTTGTTTTCAAGTATCCAGAGAACATTTATATTCGTAATTTGTTGCATTCATGTTTCCAAAGGGTTAGCCACCATTGATCTTGATTATTTTAGACACAATATGTGCAATCAAATATTTGGCAGCACCGTCTGTAATAGGTAGTATATTCATAGATAACCAATTATTCAGGTATAAAGGAAATTGTAGACATATGAGTTCCCCCTGGATCCTCAACGTTGAAGTAGAAATTACGACATCGATGTTTACGATACAGTAAAACGAAAAAAACGTTTCGAATCAGCATAACAAATTCTGAAATCAAACTACAGTAGAGTAAATAATAGGGTTATGGTGACCTATGTAGTAACGTCCCTTGATGGTGATCACCAGACTGCAGTTTAAGTCCCGCTCAAACGCGTTCGTTTCTTTGGTCGCTGCAACCTCGCCATCCTTGTGAGCTAAGGAAGGGGGATTTGGGAGAGCCTATAGGTCTATCTACTGAGTCATCAGCAGCCATTGCTTGGATCTCTCTGGTCTTAGTTTGGGTGGAGTGAGGGTCATGGGCGCTTATCATATGTATATATGGTCAGTCTCTAGAGCTTTGTCCTGCTCGATAGGGCAATGCCACTGTCCCCTACCTCTCCAATTCATGATGGATTGATTTTAAGTTTTCTAGGATACTGACATCAAAGGTCATTGATGCCGACTGCCATTCATGAGCGACCTTTAAACCTTTAATGGAGTACTGAATGCAAAAGGATTTTTTAAGTAATTGAATGGCCAATACGTTAATGAGACTCCCTAAGCAATGACCCAATATTACACCTAACATCATAATGAGGTAATTAGTTGTGTTTGTTTCGTGAAAGAAACTCCCTGGTTAGATAAACATGAGTAATCGAATACCTTAATTGGTTACTCAAGTTAATGATCAGAGGATTCCCGGATTTCCTTCTTGCCATGATGAAACTAATTAATTTTGTAGAAGAGAAATACCTGATATTGATTTTTATCAAATTTCAACACCGAAATTATACTTTCCTCCTAAACAGAAACCTCTGTATATATATATATATATATATATATATATATATATACACACACTCACTCACTCACTCACTAAATCCCGTCCGGAATTCTCCGGGTTGGGTCCTGCATCTGATATCGCCATTCTCTCCAGAGACTCCTATCCAATGCCATCTGTGCCAGCTGCTGAAATGTCTCGCCTCTATTTGCTTTCTTGAAGGTTTTCACCCATGTATCTCTAGGTCGTCCTCTTGGTCTATTTCCGGCCACTTGACCATGAAGCACTATCTTTGGCCATCTGTCCTGTTCCATCCTCTGTACATGCCCAAACCATCTCCTCTGAATGTCTTCCACTCTAATCAGAATTGTGTCCTCAACACCAGCCATTTCTCTCACTCTCTCGTTCGTAATTCTGTCCTCCCATCTTACACCACAGATTCTTCTCAGACATTTCATTTCAAAGGCTAATAACTTTTTCTCTTCTCTCTTCTTCAGTATCCAGCATTCAGCACCGTATATCACTGTGGGGATTACTATTGCTCTTAATAGCCTAATTTTCAACCTAATGGATATATTTCTATCTTTCCAGATTCTTCTTAGCCTTCCAAATGCTTTCTGGCCACTTGAGATTCGGTCTTGAATTGCTCTTTCCATCTTTCCATCTGCTGTGAAAAACACTCCCAAATATTTAAACTCATTGCCTTGTTCCACTTCTCCCTCTGATAGCTGTATTTCTAAGGCCTCTCTCTGGCGTCCAATTTTCATACTTTTGGTTTTCTCTCTATTTATCACTAATTCATACACACACACACTATATATATATATATATATATATATATATATATATATATATATATATATATTTATTTATTTATGTATATATACATATGTATATAAATATATATATGTATATATATATATATATATATATATGTGTGTGTGTGTGTATAAACATACATACACGTGTTAATGTATATCATCATCATCATCCGTAACAAGTCCACAGCAAGACAGAGCCCCCATATATTCTTTCTTACCCGTCTGTTTATGGCTTTTGCTATGCCAGTCTATAGCTGCTTATTTCTTATCTCGTCAGTCAATCATCTTCTTAATCTGCTTCTTTTGCAATATTTCGAGACCCATCAGGTTATTAGTAATGTCCATCTATTATTAATATTAATATTATTATTATTATTATTATTATTATTATTATTATTATTATTATTATTATTATTATTTAATAAGCTACAACCCTAGTTGGAAAAGCAGGATGCTATAAGCCCAGGGGCTCTAGCAGGGAAAATAGCCAAATGAGGAAAGGAAAGAAGGAAAGATAAAATATTTTAAGAAAAGTGTAAGATATTGATGCTTAGGTAGGAAGTTCTATTAATAAACCATAATAATTACCTGGAACATAGATGAAGAATCGTTAGTAATTATTTCTCAGCTGATCCCATCCTCGTCGCCAAATGTAAGATATTGATGCTTAGGTAGGAAGTTCTATTAACCATAATATTTACCTTTAATGTATAAAAGACTACATTATAAACTTCGCTCTGTGACAGCTGACTCCCAAGTGCATATGGAGCGTCTTACACAATCTCATAAACCAAAACATTGCTAAACAAAAGAGCATCGCTCTGAAAAGACTTAAATCCTACACCAGTACAAATCATAAAGAATCACATCTTATCTGAGGTAATCAACAAATGTTTGAATCCTAATACCAAAACAAATATTACTCTTATGTATAAAGCATAACATGTCTTATTCATGCAATATGATGCAATGTTGCGCAATACCTGAAACACTCGAAATAATATAGTACATTGTTACAATAATACATAACAGTCTCCTCCCCCTTAACTTGACATTGTAAAAATATTCATAAATCTAATCTCTCAGGGGGCTTTCCTCTGTTAATCCTATTAGGAAGCACTTTAACATCATCTTGTACTGGTACATGAATTGGTTCTGAATCTACAGTTTGTATTCATATACTACGCATTGATATGTGTTGAAATTAAATAAGTAGGTTAAGTATATCTCAATATACAAAAGAGGATTTCAAACATAACATTTGAAGTATAACTTTAAGAAATATTCTTTTTCTAAGCCTAAAACAGAGAGAGAGAGAGAGAGAGAGAGAGAGAGAGAGAGAGAGAGTTGCGAGGATTTTGGTTGTCTTAAAGACCTTTTAGTCCATCCGCAGAAACTCTTGGATATATAGAGCTTATTGATTCAAACTGTTAGAAAGTTTTTGTGGTCTTGTTTAACTCACTCTTGTATTCGTTTACCGTTTTACTCTGCACTACATCTGCTGGTTCACTACATCCGCTGGTTCACTATTTCTACTGGTTCACTACATCTACTGGTTCACTACATCTGCTGGTTCACTACTTCTGCTGGTTCACTACTTATGCTGGTTCACTACATCTGCTGGTTCACTATTTCTGCTGGTTAACTACATTCGCTGGTTCACTCCGCTGGTTCACTATTTCTGCTGGTTCACCATTTCTGCTGGTTCACTATTTCTGCTGGTTCACCATTTCTGCTGGTTCACTATTTCTGCAGGTTCACTATTTCTACTAGTTCACTACATCTGCTGGCTCGCTATTTCTGCAGGTTCAATACATCTGCTGGTTCACTATTCCTGCTGGCTCACTACATATGCTGGTTCACCACTTCTGCTGCTTCACTACATCTGCTGGTTCACTACATCTGCTGGTTCACTACTTATGCTATTTCACTACATCTGCTGGTTCACTACATCCGCTGGTTCACTACATCCTCTGGTTCACCATTTCCGCTGGTTCACTACATAGGCTGGTTCACTACATCTGCTGGTTCACTTCACTTCTCCTGGTTCACCATTTCTGCTGGTTCACTACATCCGCTGGTTCACAATAACTGCAGGTTCACTATTTCTGCTAGTTTACTACATCTACTATTTCACTACATCGGCTGGTTCACTATTTCTGCTGGTTCCATACATATGCTGGTTAACTACTTCTGCTGGTTCACTACATCCGCTGGTTCACCACTTCTGCAGGTTCATTACATCCGCTGGTTCACTATTTCTGCTGGTTGACTACTTCTGGTGGTTCACTACATCTGCTGGTTCACTACATCCGCTGGTTCACTACATTCGCTGGTTCACCACTTCTGCTGGTTCACTACATCCGCTGGTTCACTATTTATGCTGTTTCACTACATCTGTTGGTTCACTACATCCGCTGGTTCACTGCTTCTGCTGGTTCACTACATCTGTTGGTTCACTATTTCTACTGGTTCACTGCATCTGCTGGTTCACCACATCCGCTGGTTCACTACATTTGCTGGTTCACTACATCCGTCGGTTCACTATTTCTGCTGGTTCACTATTTCTGCTGGTTCACTGCATCAGCTGTTTCACTACATCTGATGGTTCACTACATCCGCTGGTTCACTACATCTGTTGGTTCACTATTTCTGCTGGCTCACTGCATCTGCTGGTTCACCACATCCGCTGGTTCACTACATTTGCTGGTTCACTACATCCGTCGGTTCACTATTTCTGCTGGTTCACTGCATCTGTTGGTTCACTATTTCTGCTGGTTCACAGCATCTGCTGGTTCACTACATCCGCTGGTTCACTACATTTGCTGGTTCACTACTTCTGCTGGTTTACTACATCCGTCGGTTCACTACATCCATTGGTTCACTACATCTGTTGGTTCACTATTTCTGCTGGTTCACTATTTCTGCTGGTTCACTGCATCTGCTGTTTCACTACATCTTCTGGTTCACTACATCCACTGGTTCACTACTTCTCCTGGTTCACTACATCTGTTGGTTCACTATTTCTGCTGGTTCACTGCATGTGCTGGTTCACTACAGCCGCTGGTTCACTACATTTGCTGGTTCACTACTTCTGCTGGGTCACTACATCCGTCGGTTCACTACATCCGCTGGTTCACTACATCTGCTGGTTCACTATTTCTGCTGGTTCCCTATTTCTGCTGGTTCACTACATCTGCTGGTTCACGACACCTGCTGGTTCACTACATCCGCCGAAAGCATGGTTTAGACTCTAGAATGTGCCATGTGGCCATTACCTTAAATGCTGCTGCTTTTTACCTTAGATTACCTTAAATCTTTTTCTAATTTCCTTAAATTTTAAGATAGTAAAAACGAAATTACCTTAGAATTACCTTGGAACCATGAAAACTCTGTTCCACACAAACACACCCACACACACACACACACACACACAGAGAGAGAATTGCGGAATTTGAGGATTATCATTTGATTAATAAAGTTAGGCGATGCTGAGGATATCCAAACAATCTTCGGGTTTCAGACAACACGGAACATAAAGCCGACTATTTTTTATTTCTAATTTTGTTCCATAAACACAACCGTACACACACTCACACATACACACACACACACACACACACACATATATATATATATATATATATATGTGTGTGTGTGTGTCTAATATGAATTGTTAGAAAAATATTCCTCCAGTGAATACTTACCATCTACGCAGCGACGAATATAAAACTGCACAAAAACATTCAATGAAAATCTATAAAATTTCATGCGTCCAAAGTTCTGCCTATTCCCAAAACGATACATTTGGCCATCCAAAATATTAAATTCTATTGCTGCTGCATAAATGCCATGGGTTCTCAGGCATTGGTAGAAAATGAGACAGCAGAACAATAAGGCCTTGTAATACTTTGATAAGAATGGGAAAAAAAGAGGCATGGTTTTATAGTTGTAAAAAAAGAGAGAGAAAAATGTCTATATTATATGATTTTATGAGGGGAATTGTGGTTTTGAATACGTCTCTTTTCGAATTTCCTCACTATTTACAAATTTATATTTAAATTATTGGCATACTTGCATATATATATATATATATATATATATATATATAATATATATATATATATATATATATATATATTCGCTGTCGTCGTCGTCGTCGTCATCAGCTGTTACTAAATCACTGCAGAACAAAGGCCTCAGACATGTCCATCCACATGCGTCTTTTTATGGTCTTTCTATGAAAGTCCTCACCGGCAAATTTTCTTAGTTTTTCAGTCCATTGTCTTCTCTTCCATCGCCAGCTTCTTTTGCAATATCTTTGGTCTCATTCTGTTATTCTTATTGTCTTTGTATTATCTGGCATTCTCATATGCCCTGGCTATGTCCATTTCTCTTTCCTACCTGTCAGAATATCCTCTACTTTGTTTGCGCTCATATCTTTGCTAGTCTTTTGTCTCTTAGTATTTTTTCCATTATTATTCTTTCCATGGTTCTTTGAGTTGTAACTAGCTTATATTCTGAGGCTTTAGTAAGGCTCCAGGTCTCTGATGCATAAGTTATTAGTGGTAGGACCATCTGATTAATTACTTTTATTTTCCGAGAAAGTGTCCATTTACTTTTCATAATCTCATTTTGTTTACGAAAAGCTATACATCGCATACTTATCCTTCTTCTTATTTCGGTTTTGTATTCTGGGGAAACCCTTATTGTCTATCTTAAGTTCATAACTCTTATTTGTTGTCTGCATTTTTATTGCACAAAATTAGTTTTACTCATATTCATTTTCACCCCTACATTTCCTTTTCTCAATTCAAATCTTCTATCATTTTTTTGTAATTTCCTCTCTCTCTCTCTCTCTCTCCTCTCTCTCTCTCTCTCTCTCTCTCTCTCTCTATATATATATATATATATATGTATATATATATATATATATATATATATACATATATACATATATATATATATATATATATATATATAAAGAGAATTTTCGATTTGACAAATTGTCTTTACGGCCAATACGTGGAAGACCCATCAATCATCACCATTTATATTGATATATGAGAAAACCTCTGTGGAAATGAAAAAAAAAATGTTAAAAGTTCGTTGGAAAAACATTGTTGACCATTTGTTATTTTACGGTCAGTTTGTTGACCGCGTAGAGTAGCTGAGTAAAAACCTATATTTTTGGAGGGAGAATTTATCAAAAATAAGTGTATGACGAGATGAACGTGAAGCAATTATTAAGATGGGCAACAAAACCAGTCGTTTCAGAGAGTTTTATTCTAGCGTTGATGTGTTTTTAGAAAGGAAAAATATAGAGGGTTAGAAATCTTTTGGTCTAGCGTTTTGTGATGAAATAAATAAAATATATGATAGATTTTCTTTGCTATTAGATTTTGTGGAGTTCTTGGAAGAGACATCCAGAAATACGTACAAATACATATACTTTTATACGCACACATACACACACACACACACACACACACATATATATATATATATATATATGTCAATGTACATAAATACTTTATAAATATATATTTGAATAATTATATGTATGTATACATATGCGTGTGTGTGTGGGATATTGTATCTGTCTGTGTATGTGCAGTATATCTCCCTGTGTATGGATGGGTATGTAGGTTCTTGTATATACATAGATAAGTCGATAGGAGCTCTTCCCTAGCTGTTTATAAAGCAAGTTCAATATCTTAGGAATATTTTTCCCCTTCTATAACTCATAAATCATCCTGGAAATCGATATTAAATCTTCCTTTAAAAAAAGAAATATATATATATGTATATATATGTGTGTATATTTATATATATGTATATGTATATATATATATATATATATATATAGATATATATATATATATATATATTGTTGCTGTCGGTTTGTGTCCGCATGTAAGGGGTACCTACACACGCCCTTTCCCCATACAATACTATCATATAGATTTTTTTTTTCAAGGACAATGTATAATTTTAGCAGAAATCTATTCCAAACAAATGTCTATCTTAGCAGGGCACCCCCCCCCCCCCTTTTTTTTCACACGACATTTATTTCAATAACAGTTGCTAAAAAAGTTATTGGTTTGATTTGGATTTATCACACCCATGGGCATAACTATGGAATGTGTCGGGATTGGTTGTTGCTCAAGAAAAATATATAAAGAAATATAATTTTATGAAAAAGCGCTCTGTTTATCCCCTCAATGGTAAATAAAAGTTTCCCTGTTGGTGCCAGTGGGCTTTCAGCATCCTGCTTTAACAACTAGGGTTGTAGCCTAGCTAGTAATGAGGATGATAATAATAATAATATTAATAATAATAATAATAGTAATAATGAAAATGATAATAATAATAATAATAATGATAATAATAATAAAATAATAATAATAATAATAATAATAATAATAATAATAATAAATAATGACATCTTTATTATGAAAATTTATTATAAGGATTATCAGTGTATTCATTAGTCAGTCTGAAATTTAATAGAAACTGAGAAAGATATTTCGACTTTGGGCGAGATTTTCAAGAAATCTTCATAAAGGGAAATATATGAAATTAATAAAATTATGTAATAGTATATAAACAGAAGTAATCTCATTTCGAAAGACTTCAAAGGAAAGTACTTGTAGCATTATAAAACCCTTCAAGGAAATGGTTGTAGGTTTAATAACTAATAGAAATTCTAATTTTGAGAGAATAGAGAAGCTTATGTCTGTAAATACATATTATGTAAACATTTATATCAAAGTATTTTCAGAGAGAGAGAGAGAGAGAGAGAGAGAGAGAGAGAGAGAGAGGATGATAAACATTCATATTAAAGCATTTTCAGAGAAAATCGTCTACGAGAGAGAGAGAGAGAGAGAGAGAGAGAGAGAGAGAGGGAGGATGAAAAACATTCATATCAAAGTATTTTCAAAGAAAATCGTCTACCGGAGAGAGAGAGGGTGATTAGTATTCATATCAAAATGTTAAGAAAATCTTATACGAGAGAGAGAGAGAGAGAGAGAGAGAGAGAGAGAGAGAGAGAGAAGGGGGGGGGGGTTGTCATTGCTAACCCGACGATGGTTATTGCGTAGGCTTTAAAAATTGGTCTTATCGCCATGGCTCCCTCTATGATGGTATTGCTCTGTCTTCACAATTCCACGCAAAACGTCCGAGAAAGTTCTTCCCCAAAAATAACAGAAACCTACTGGTATATCCTAGCATGAGAGAGAGAGAGAGAGAGAGAGAGGAGAGAGAGAGAGAGAGAGAAATAGTTGTCCCAATTCTTTTAATATTTCATTGTATAAATCTGAGAGAGAGAGAGAGAGAGAGAGAGAGAGAGAGAGAGAGTTGTGTTAATTCTTATAATATTTCATTGTAGAAATCATAGAGAGAGAGAGAGAGAGAGAGAGAGAGAGAGAGAAATAGTTGTCCCAATTCTTTTAATATTTCATTGTATAAATCTGAGAGAGAGAGAGAGAGAGGAGAGAGAGAGAGAGAGAGAGAGTTGTGTTAATTCTTATAATATTTCATTGTAGAAATCATAGAGAGAGAGAGAGAGAGAGAGAGAGAGGAGAGAGAGAGAGAGAGAGAGATAGTTGTGCTAATTCTTATAATATTTCATTGTGAGAGAGAGAGAGAGAGAGAGAGAGAAATAGTTGTACTAATTCTTTTAATATTTCATTGTGAGAGAGAGAGAGAGAGAGAGAGAGAGAGAGAGAGTTGTGCTAATCATTATAATATTTGATTGTAGAAATCTGAATGTATTTTTCCTTTTGATGTCGCTTTCATCCTAAAAAATAAATTCATTTTTAATTTGCTTTTAATTTGAAACACAAGAGTCATAACTAGAAAAAAAGCTTTTAGAAACTAAAGGGAGCTAAATTAAGTAAATATTACCTAACTATTCCTAGATATTTCTAAAATTAAACCAGATGCGTCATAATATGGAGTGACAGCAGTCCAAAAAAAAAAAGACATACAAAAGTACTTTTAAAATAAATGATTAGTTTTAAATACTTTTAGATCTGCTATCTAAAATCACACCAAAATTAAATTTTTTTCAATGTTATCCGCATTTTCCATTTCCAAGTCTGACGTCAACTGATCTCCTAAAACAACGTTTTTTGTTGTTGGGGGGGGGGGTTGTTAATAATAAATGTAATGAATCAAATGATTTCCGAAACAAAAGCAAATTATTCATCTCGTGAGATCTATTAAAAATTCTTTATCTAACAATGGTTTGATTTTTCTTGCTTGTTAGGTTTTTTTTTATTCGAGTTATCAAAATCTTTTTATTTCCTGTTAAGTCTTTCTTTCGTGTAATGTTC
The DNA here is from genome assembly GCF_036898095.1 of Palaemon carinicauda. Lineage (NCBI taxonomy): Eukaryota > Metazoa > Arthropoda > Malacostraca > Decapoda > Palaemonidae > Palaemon > Palaemon carinicauda. The sequence continues at coordinate 120,188,486 of NC_090744.1, read as the reverse complement.
TAAAAATTCGGTTTCAATAGAACCCTTTTGATATCAATTCGCGTGCTAATTATTAGCCGTGAATTATATGCATTCCTTGTTTCTAATGGCAAATAGCCAACATAGTTTGCAGTGCAAACTTTCAACGACAGAGAGAGAGAGAGAGAGAGAGAGAGAGAGAGAGAGAGACTGCGTTTATTAAGGGTGGTGTTCTGAAAATGATGAGACACAGATTTCAAGATGTGAAATGAAACTGCCTATAATATCGATGTGTGTCACAACCTGGGAGTGGAAGTCATATAAATGCAAAAGCTAACTCTGAGAGAGAGAGAGAGAGAGAGAGAGAGAGAGAGAGAGAGAGGGTTGGCATTAATTCCCCTAACTATCCTTCCCAAATCCCGAATCAAAACCGGATTAAATATCAGAACACAGATGCTGCTTCATCTGGTTTTCATACTGAGTTTGTTTCCCTTTATTCTTATTTCAATTTGAAAGATACAGATGATGAATTTGTACTCCAATGTTACACTATCTTTCCATTAGAGCTTCAATTACTCTTTGGTACAAATTATTCTAGTAAGTACCTGGTAGAATCTTCCAAAGTTCAAACTTGCAGCAAATGTTTTTATGTTGAACAGGCTGACATAAGTCTTTTTACAATGTATGTATGAAATATCTTTTTTGATGTTATTGTTTCTAAAATATTTTATTAATTGTTGATTATTTCTCATATCGTTTATTTATTTTCCTTATTTCCTTTCCTCATTGGGCTATTTTTCACAGTTGGAGCCCTTGGTCTTATAGCATCTTGCTTTCACAACTAGGGTTGTAGCTTAGCTAATAATAATAATATTAATAATGATAATAATAATAATGATAATAATAATAATAATAATAATAATAATGATGATGATGATGATGATGATGAACGACATGATTATTTTGTTTCTAGAATTGTAAGTCTTTCTAACAACGGCCATGATGTATTTGGTTCCTCTTTTATTCCTAAGTAAACAAAGACACCAAATAAATCATCTATGTAATGTTTACCCTGTTGTATTACTTTCTATTCAGATACGAACGCGTTCATAAACTTCGAACTGCTAAGATCTTCCCTCGCATGACATATCAAGAAGCAAACCTTCACATACAAGTTGCGAAATAGTTCACTCTCTTTCTTTGGGTTGCGAAGGCGTTCATGCATATGATTTATCAAGTTGCAAAGACCTTCCTGCAAATCAAGTTGCAAGCTCGTTAAACGTTCTTCGAGTTGCGAAGGTGTTCACTTCATCAAGTTGGTAGCACATTCACACACTTCAAGTTTACAAGACGTTTACATACTATTTTACTCGAATGGATGTACATAGCAATTCCGTGCCGGACGACTTATTTTGAAATTTCAGCCGATGGTCATATTGGGCATTTTTTTTTATTATTACTTTTAGGTTTTCATAAGATTTCTATTATGTCTCTTGTCTATTATAGGTAGATCGTAGGTTGGGCAAGGCACCAGCCATCCGTTGAGGTACTATCGCTAGAGAATTATTGTTTCCTTTGACTGGCCAAACAATACTACAGTAGACCTCTCTGATTACGGCTCATTTTCCCTTTGCCTACACATACACTGAATTATCTTCTCTGATTTAATGTAGGTAGGTCGTAGGTTGGCCTAGGCACCAGCCATCCGTTGAGATACTACCGCTAGAGAGTTATTGTTTCCTTTGACTGGGCAAATAATACTACTTTAGATCCCTCTTTGTTTACGGCTCATTTTCCCTATGCCTATATATACACTGAATTGTCTTGTTTAATTTAATATAGGTAGGTCGTAGGTTGGCCAAGGCATCAGCCCTCCGTTGAGTTACTACTACTGGAGAGTTATTGTTTCCTTTGACTAGCCAAATAATACTGCATTAGATCCCTCTCTGGTTACGACTCATTTTCCCTTTGCCTACACATACACTGAATTGTCTGGCCTATTCTTAACACATTATCCTCCTTCCTAACCGAAAAATTGTTCATTCAAGCAGTTAACCACTGCACTTTAATGGTGCAGTGGCTACTTTCCACTTTTAGGAGTAACAGATTCGTTAGCAGCTCTTGTAGGAGGATACTCGTAATACAACCATTGTTCTCTAGTCTTGGGTAGTGTCGTAGCCTCTGTACCATGGTCTTCCACTGTCTTGAGTTAGAGATCCATACTATTCTATTTCCTCATTTATTTTCCTCACTGGCTATTTTCTCTGTTGGAGAACGTCCTAGCGTTGCTGTTTCAGAAAGTAATAATAATAATGATAATAATAATGATAATAATAATAATAATAATCTGCATTTGTGTTTGGGTGAATTTTTTCGAGCGTCTTTTTCCCCTTCATCAACCATATTAAGTATCAATGAAATAATGGATAATACCATATATCCCGTATAAAACATTTACAATGACAATATGAAGTAATTTCTATGTTAGGATCTTCTATGCCACACATCTAGAGCGCAATTCTTTCACCCTTTTCTATAAACAATTCCAGTAACTAACTCGAGATTAAATGTCGCCATCACCGGAATAGGATGGCAGGAATATGAAGATCTTTGTCGATATCTAAACTCTGATACTTTTGGACAAAAGAGAATTCGGCTGTAGTGTTTAGATGTTGAGAGCCTCGCTTTAGTATAGGGCTCTATTCATAACCCGGAATGGGACGTTTATGTGTTTATCTTTGAATGAAAACCTACATTCAGCAAACGTTACACAAAGGTCTAATATCAGCCGAACGGAGAGGCCAAATTGGCTGCCTTTCTTTATGACATTCGAATTCTGGCTCGAATGGAAAATGTCAGAATATATCTGGATCTATACATCTTTCCAGTCTTTCAGTTGCTGTTCCATGGAATTTATTTCAACTTCGGTTTAGTAAAACGGGAAATATAAAGAAAAAAAGAAAAAGAGACGAAAGGTGAACGCGAAACGAGGCAAACCTCGTTTCACTGGTTTATACCAAAGTTGGTGCGTTGTTTGGGAAGAGGAACAGAAATCCCAGGTATTTGTTTCGAGTCTAAACAAACGTTCATAAAAGTCATAGGGAGATAACAGACACATAACGAGAGACGTAAAACCGCTCAAAGGTGGTTTAGGTTCTGGAAGTAACGATCTCTTGTCAGGAGTGAATGAAGGATTTCTTGATGGAAACTTCGCCTACACTGGAGACATAAGAATCCATATTTCACCTCCACTAGAGACGTCAGAATCATACTTCGCCTCCATTAGAGACGTAAGAATCCATACTTCTCCACTATAGACGTAAGAATCCATACTTAGCTTCCACTAGAGGTGTAAGAATCCTTACTTCGCTTCCACTAGGGACATAAAAATCCATACTTTGCCGCCACTAGAGACGTAACAATCCATACTTCGCCTTCATAGGAGAAGTAAGAATCCATACTTCGCCTTCATTGGAGACGTAAGAATCCATACTTCACCGCCATTGGAGACGAAAGAATCCATACTTCGCATTCGTTGGAGATGTAAGAATCCATACTTCGCATCCACTATAGATGTAAGAATCTATACATCGCCTCCATTTGAGACGTAAGAATCCATACTTTGCCTCCATTGAAGACATAACAATACATACTCCCCCTCCATTGGAAACCTTAGAATCCATATTTCGCCTCCACCCAGTCTGGCGTTCACCAGTCAGGGACGTTACCACATCGGCCATCTATTATAAATCTGTCATTGAATGGTACAATTGAATAAGACGAAGGAAGAATTCTTTTAGATCAGTCAGTGATATACAGAAAAACAGTGAGACCTTGATATTAAGATCAGAATATTGTAGATTTATATCTGGTTGAAGTAAATGCAATTCATCACAATCTACGAATAGATTAATGCTCTAAAATCTATATATTGGAAAACAGGAAAACCAAAGTTCCAGTAACATTATCTCGGTAAAAAGTTCCAATGTTAAACTGAAAATCCCATTTGGGAAGATAAAACTTGCTGCCAACAATGAACAGAAATTCCCAAATAATTTGCAATTAAACGAAGTCCAATATCATAAAACCCTTATAAATTTATATTTAATCAAATTCTTAGTTCATCATTTGATGAGTTATCAAAAATATATTTGAAGTTTGGTAGCATTGCCAAAATTTTAATTGTTTAATTTTACATTTACAAAAAGCCACGTGACTTAAAAAAAAATATATTAATAAACCTTATAAATATATATCTAATGACATTTCCTAGTTTAAGATTTCACAAGTTACTCAAAATATATATTTGAAATCTTGGTAACCTTAACAAAAATTTAGAATACAATTATGTTTCATTGTTTTCGAAAGAATCTAAATATTTTTTTTGGATTCTTCTTCTTCTATTGTTTCCTAAAGATAACACCAACGAACACATAACAGAAATGCTCTTATTCCGTGAATATTACTGGTTTTATTAAAACTATTATAATTTTCCAAAGTTTGAGGAACCGGGGTTATCTCTCTCTCTCTCTCTCTCTCTCTCTCTCTCTCTCTATATATATATATATCTATATATACCCTCTATATATATATATATGTATATATATATTATATATATATATATATATATATATATTAACCAAAAAACTATTTCTTAGTAGGCAGTCAGTGGTACAAATACCGGTATTTAGGTACTTTGGTCAGTTGTGTATGTTTTTGAATGTTGTGAGAAAGCATTATTATTATTATTATTATTATTATTATTATTATTAATTTCAACTTATTGAAGCTCATATGATTCTTTCAGCGATCATTATCACGAGACTGAAAATCTTTCAATTGTTGTTTGACATCATTCATGAATAAATTCTCTCTCTCTCTCTCTCTCTCTCTCTCTCTCTCTCTCTCTCTCTGTATGTACACACGTCTTCATATGTTAATAGAAGCTTAGTTGTCATAACCAGACTCCATGTTTGCCAGCAATCTGAAAATTTTGTCCTCCTGTAATTACTTTTGCTTAAATGGAAACTTTGTAGT
>NC_090744.1:120172810-120182991 GCF_036898095.1 Palaemon carinicauda | reverse complement strand
CTGCTTTTTCAACTAGGGTTGTAGCTTAGCATTTAATAATAATAATAATAATAATAATAATAACAATAATAATAATAATAACAATAATCAGTCTCCAAGGTATTGTCTCCCAGCTGGGCATTGTCACTACCCCTTACCTCTGTCATTCATGAGCGGACTTTAAATCTTTAAACGAATTTCAATATCAGAAAATCAACCAACTTTATATTAGTTCGTCTTATCTTTTCTGGTTAGGAACGAAGTGGTGAGGGAGAGAACGGGTGTAAGAAATGAGTTAGCGGATAGAGTGGATATGAATGTGTTGAGGTGGTTTGGCCATGTTGAGAGAATGGAAAATGGTTGTCTGCTAAAGAAGGTGATGAATGCAAGAGTTGATGGGAGAAGTACAAGAGGAAGGCCAAGGTTTGGGTGGATGGATGGTGTGAAGAAAGCTCTGGGTGATAGGAGGATAGATGTGAGAGAGGCAAGAGAGCGTGCTAGAAATAGGAATGAATGGCGAGCGATTGTGACGCAGTTCCAGTAGGCCCTGCTGCTTCCTCCGGTGCCTTAGATGACCGCGGAGGTAGCAGCAGTAGGGGAGTCAGCATTATGAAGCTTCATCTGTGGTGGAAATGTGGGAGGTTGGGCTGTGGCACCCTAGCAGTACCAGCTGAACTCGGTTGAGTCCCTGATTAGGCTGAAGGAACATAGAGAGTAGAGGTCCCCTTTTTGTTTTGTTTCATTGTTGGTGTCGGCTACCCCCCAAAATTGGGGGAAGTGCCTTGGTATATGGATGGATGGATCTTTTCTGACTTGTGTATGAAGTGATACAAAATTAAGCTGGAATAAAACTGCAAAGTATATAATTCGAAAAAGTAACATTAACAGGGAATATTGTTAAGAAAATTAAATCCAAACTTTTTTGCCCACAGTTGCAAAAGTGAATAATTTTTCATTTGATTTTTTTTCCCCTTTTCCATTTGCCACGAATAGTCGAAAACATTTATTCATTAATTACGAAATGAAATTAAAACGGTTTATTTGTTTTATTTGTATGCTGTAAGAGAGAGAGAGAGAGAGAGAGAGAGAGAGAGAGAGAGAGAATCATATACAGGGTAACATTTACGAATGAATATATATATATATATATATATATACAGTATATATATATATGTATATATACATATATATAAATAAATATATATATATATATATATATACATATATCTATAAATAAATAAATATAAATATACACATATATCTATAAATAAATAAATATAAATATATATATATATATATATATATACAGTATATATATATAGTATATATATATATATGTATATATGTGCATGTGCGTGTGTATGTGTGTGTGTATGTGCACGTATCTGTCAACACTTGATATATTCGCTCAGAGAAAATCCCCTTTCCATATACCTACAACTTCTCCTTACCAAACCAAAACAAAACAAGACACATACTCCCACACACCACACTTATCAGGGAACCATTAGACACGTTAATAAACAACGCAATTTCTTATGGCACCTCTGTATAAACAAATAAACAAATAAACAACCTTCTAAGGCTCTGGAATTAAGTGAAACCCGTAGAGAAGGACAGGAAAAAATAGGTGTAGCATGCCATATATATATATATTTCCGAATAAAGTGGGTCGAATGTTACTTCCATTTCAGTGGTCGAATAATTATCCGCGGCACATTTCGACATATACATTATCAACACTAACGGCCGCTTCTTTTCTCAATTTATTTATTTATTTATTTAATTTTTTAATTCTATGGGAACGGGTAACTTTTCTTTGTGATTTACGTCATCATCATCTCCTACGCCAATCGTCTCTAGCTTGAACTTTTAAATCAATACTTCTCCCTTCACCATCTCCTACTTCAAGTTTCAAAGTCTCAGCCATATAGGTCTGGGTCTTCCAACTGTTTTAGTCCCTTGTGAAGCCCAGCTAAACGTTTGGTGAACTAATCTCTCTTGGGGAGTGCGAAAAGCAAGACCAAACTATTTCCATCTATCCCTCACCATGATCTCATCACCCAACAATATTTATCTTAACTTTTTTTTATTGGTATAACGAGTTAATGCGTGATAAAAAGCAGGAGGTGATAAATAATCATGATAGAAAAATAAAGGTCAATGAAATTTTTAAATAACACGATAAGGAGGGGAACGGTATTACTGCACATGAGCTATTTGGAATATTATTTTCTTTGCATTATTATAAAATTGAAGTATCGTAAGTCCTGGCCAAAGTTATTGACGTATAAAAATAATAGTAATAACAACAACAACAACAATAATAATAATAATAAAAATAACAATAATAATAATAATAATAATAATAATAATAATAACAATAACAATAATAACAATAACAATAATAATAATAACAACAATAATAAAAATAATAATAATAACAATAATAGAAATAATAATAACAATAACAATAATAATTATAAAAATAATTATAAAAATAATAATAATAATAATATAATAATATCGTGGTCAGGAGACCCTCTTTTAGGCAGGTTGAGTTAAAAGTAATGGCTGCATCGGCAGAGTTTATTTTCTTATCCAATTTTCTATTTTCCGGATAATTCTCTTCTCTAGAGAAAATAGAAAAATTGGATAAGAAAATAAACTCTGCCGATGCAGCCATTACTTTTAACTCAATAATAATAATAATAATATTAATAATAATAATAATAATAATAATAATAATAATAATAATAATAATAATAATAATAATAATAATAATAATAATGGACTCCTTGATGAAAGAAACCTTTGTTCAAAAGATGAAGGACAAAATATAATTAAATAAACGTAACCGGAAAAAATAAAATACTGGGCAAAACTTCTGTGGATTCTTTCCAGATGATAACTCCATCTGACTTGGGAGATAAATTGCGGAAAGCAAACAGAAAATTTCGATGACGTTGTAAGGCGATTTCATTTTTTATTTTTATATATTTTTTTTTTTAAAGAGCAAAATTGGTAAAGCGAAGGAAGTTTCTACCTCCACCAACAAAGTTGGGAGGAGGTTATGTTTTCGTCCCTTTTTGTCTGTTTGTTTGTGAAAAACTTCCTGGTCACAAAAATTAACACAATCCTTAAACCCTACGTTCGCACGTGGCTGACACAGACACTTCATATACGCATACGGTCAAAATTGATTCTGGTTAAGGCAAGCTAGTTTCGAGAAATAAACTGTCGCGACGGAGATCTGCACTCTCAGAGTGCTTTCCTGGTTTTTAAATGCGAATCTAAAATTGCTTTCACTGTAGAAAACCAGATCTAGGTAAAAGTAAGGATGTTTTCATAAATCAATAAAAAATTGCGAGCAAACAACTTTAATTTCATGAACTGACCTGCTTCCGTTATCGTCTAGAATATTACATCAGTTTTTATTTATCAATAAATATATATATATATATATATATATACATATATATATATATATATATATATATATATTACAGGGATAAGGGGCGCAGTGTATGCGAAAGAAGTTCAACGTGCTGCAGCATAGTCTTCTCTGTGTGTGTTAATGTAGCATCTAATAATAAATTCAATTTACTGTAAAAGTAGTGTTTATTTCAATTTCATATATCTATTCCACTTCAAGTCATACTCAGGAGTATCAGTTTTTACTATCGTCCAATAATTCATAATTGACATAATACATTTTTCTTGACTGTATTTTCCACAATGGCTGGGTTGGTAGAGGGTAGGTTGGATGGGGTAGGTTGGAGGGGATATGTGTGAAGGGGGGGGGGGGTTATAATTAGGGGGGGAGCCTTGAGTATTATCTTCATTTATTGGAGGCAATTTACCAAGTTGCTAAAACAACATACAATCTCTCACTCCGAAACCTTTCTGAGATAATACATGTGAAAATTTATATTTTCAAATTATTGTTTTTAAATTATACCATTTGAGCTAAATGAAAAAAATCATATATATACATGCATATATGAATATATATATATATATATATATATATATATATGGATCTATATAGCGTGGGTGTGTTTCTTAAAATTATCTATGAAATAAAAAACTAAATCGAGTAAATCACTATATTTTAATCAAATGACACTGCTCCATATGTCAGATATGTAATCATATGGTGTGAATTTAGTTTTCTACATAAGACCCATTAGAGACACATGTCTAATAAAAATTAATCCCAAACTGTATCAATGACACTATTCCAGTTTACATATCAATCTATCGATGGCAGCAACCAGTCACTTAGTCTATTTATTTATCTATTACTACAATCGATCAAATATAATATATCTCTCGTATATTATGTCTAATGCTGAAATCAGTCACCTTTATCTATCTATCATTTCATATATATATATATATATATATGTGTATATATATATATATATATATACACACACAAATATATATATATATATATATATATATGTATATATATATATATATGTATATATATATATGTGTGTGTGTGTGTGTGTTTTACGTATTTTTCATTATGAACACAACGGTTTGTAGAACTTTAATAACACAAAATATATAACATTAAAATTGTTGAGAGAGAGAGAGAGAGAGGAGAGAGAGAGAGAGAGAGAGAGAGATACTCTCTTTACATGACTGACAGGCAGGTGCTAGTGGATGTTCATTATTCAAGACCTAAGTTAAAATTATGCAATGCAGAATTTCGATACTGATTGATGTATTGTATACAAAATCACACACGCGCACACACACACACACACACACACAGAGAGAGAGAGAGAGAGAGAGAGAGAGAGAGAGAGATACCCCACCTTGTTCCATTCGTTCATAAATAGAACACAACTGAAAACATTATCTGTGACATTTTTCAAAATGTATAAACCAGTCCATTACTATTCCATATCTGAAAACTGCAATTTATTGTGACAATAACGATCGTAACATAATGTACATAGCAGGACTGAAACCTACGATTTTTTTGCTGAATATACCATTGCATAAAACTTCGTGAAGGAAAATGGCAAACAAAGTTCCAATTCCTAAATAGAAATAAAAAAGGCCAATTGCCGACAAAAAAAACATTATTCAAACAAGAGAAATGTTGCAGAAGGACGAATTTTTTTTCTACTGTATTTAGAAATCGCAAATTTGTTTGCCATTTTCTTTCCCGACGTTTTCTGCAAAAAGTTTATTCAGCAGAAGGATCATAGGTTTCAGTCCTGCTATGTACATTATGTTACGATCGTTATCATCACAATAAATTGCTGTTTTCATATATGGAATAGTTTTTTTCTCCGTAGCTTTATGAACCTCTATAGTGGTCGAGGGTCTGACCATGTAAGAGCAATAATATAATAAAAATAAATTAACTTCCTTAACTAGGATAAGCCAAGACAAATATAATTGCTGCTAAGCAAATTTACCCTTACTCTAAAGTTTCCATTTAAGCAAAAGTAATTGCAGAGGACAACATTTTCAGATTGCTGGCAAACATGGAGTCTGGTTATGACAACTAAGCTTCTATTGACATATGAAGACGTGTGTACTTACAGAGAGAGAGAGAGAGAGAGAGAGAGAGAGAGAGAGAGAGAGAATTTATTCATGAATGATGTCAAACAACAATTGAACAATTTTCAGTCTCGTGAATAACGATCGCTGAAAGAATAAGATGAAATTATTATTAATAATAATAATAATAATAATGATAATAATAATAATAATAATAATAATAATAATTAGAGTAATAATAATAACAATGTTGTCTCACAAAATTAAAAACATACACAACTGACCTAAGTAAATACCGGTATTTGTACCACTGACTGCCTAATAAGAAATAGTTTTTGGTCAGTATTATATACAGAACAGAGAGAGAGAGAGAGAGAGAGAGAGAGAGAGAGAGAGAGAGAGAGAGAGATACCCCGGTTCCTCAAACTTTGGAAAATTATAATAGTTTTAATAAAACCAGTAATGTTCACAGAATAAGAGCTTTTCTGTTGAGTGTTTGTTGGTGTTATCTTTAGGAAACAATAGAAGAAGAAGAATCCAAAAAATTATTTTGTTTCTTTCGAAAACGATGAAACATAATTGTATTCTAAATTTTTTTAAGGTTACCAAGATTCAAATATATATTTCAAGTAAATTATGAAATCTTAAACTAGGATTGTCATTAGATATATATTTATAAGGTTTATTAATATAATTTTTTAAGTCACGTGACTTTTTGTAAATGTAAATTAAACAATTTAAATTTTGGCAATGCTACCAAACTTCAAATATATTTTTGATAACTTATCAAATGATGAACTAATAATTTGATTAGATATAAATTTATAAAGGTTTTATGATATTGGACTTCTTGTAAATGCAAATTATTTGGGAATTTCTGTTCATTGTTGGCAGCTATTTTTATCTTCCTAAATGAGATTTTTAGTTTAACATTGGAACTTATTACCGAGATAATGTTACTGGAACTTTTGGTTTTCGTGTTTCCAATTTACAAGTTTTAAGCATTAATCTATTCGTAGATTGTGATGAATACATTTACTTCAACCAGATATAAATCTACAATATTCTGATATTCTTATCAAGGTGTTACTGTATTCCTGTATATCACTGACTGATCTAAAAGAATTCTTCCTTCGCCTTGTTCAATTGTACATTCAATGACAGATTTATAATAGGTGGCCGATGTGGTAACGTCCCTGACTGGTGAACGCCAGACTGGTAGAGAAGTATGGATTCTTAGATTTCCAATGGAGGTGAAGTATGGATTCTTACGTCTCCAATGGAGGTGAAGTATGGATTCTTACGTCTCAAATGGAGGCAAAGTATGGATTCTTACGTCTCAAATGGAGGAGATGTATGGATTCTTACATCTATAGTGGAGGTGAAGTTTGGAATCTTTCGTCTCAATGGAGTCGAAGTATGGATTCTTTCGTCTCCAATGGAGGCGAAGTATGGATTCTTACGTCTCCAATGGAGGCGAAGTATGGATACTTATTTCTCCGATGGAGGCGAAGTATGGATTCTTACGTCTCTAATGGAAGCGAAGTAGGGATTCTTACGTCTCCTATGAAGGCGAAATGTGGATTGCTACGTCTCTATTGGTGGCAAAGTATGGATTTTTATGTCTCTGGTGGAAGTGAAGTGGAGGCTAAGTATGGATTCTTACGGTCTCTAGTGGATGCTAAGTATGGATTCTTACGTCTCTAGTGGAGGCGAAGTATGGATTCTTACGTCTCTAGTGGAGGCCGAAGTGTGGATTGTTACGTCTCCCGTGTACGCAAAATTTCCATCAAGAAATCCTTCATTCACTTCTGACAAAGATCGTTACTTCCAGACCTAAACCACCTTTGAGCGGTTTTACGTCTCTCGTTATATGTCTGTTATCTCCCTATGACTTTTATGAACGTTTGTTTAGACTCGAAACAAATAGCTGGGATTTCTGTTCCTCTTCCCGAACAACGCACCAACTCTGGTATAAACCAGTGAAACGAGGTTTGCCTCGTTCCTCGTTCACCTTTCTTCTTTTTCCTTTTTTCTTTATATTTCCCGTTTTACTAAACCGAAGTTGAAATAAATTCCATGGAACACCAAATGAAAGACTGGAAAGATGTATAGATCCAGATATATTCTGACATTTTCCATTCGAGCCAGAATTCGAATGGATAGGTACGCTCCTCGGACACCCCTTTAAGGATATACTCGGTCGCGCACGACCCCGACTCCGAAAAAAAAATTCAGGAAAAATTTAGTTATGCATCAATCTGTATGGTTTGACTTGCTAAAAATACTTCAAAGAATGCTAAAAACTACTGAAAATATAAATGATACCCATCTACAAAATAACTATTTATTAGAAATATATTAAAAATTTAAGTATACAAAAAAAAAGACGACGTAAATATTCACATAAAATAGAAATATACATATTCACATAAATCCCTTTAGGGACATCTTCTTAGATGGCAAAGCAACAGCTTGTAATTGCTGGAAATAAGTTGGACCCATAGAAGTCAAGATCTGAAATGAGAAAAAAAGGGTAACTTTTTTGGCCAAAAAAATTTGTCCAAATTTCATGAATTTTTTTGGGTACATAAATGAAATAGGAAGAGGCTAATTTTTTTTATAGAATAAACTCATATTATCCTAGAACAGAAATACATAATAAAATGTGCACTAAGATGTAATTTACTGTTATATCAGGGGCGAAATCTAAAGGTCATTTTTTGACGGCCTAGTTTCACAATGTAAAATTTCTCATGAAAATCATTGTATCTCCTATAAAATATGATATTTATGCATTAAAAATATACCAAATATCACGAATTCTATACAGAACAAGAATATATAGAGATATGCCAACTTACCTTTCGGGTATGTCAACAAAATGGCCGCAGACCGCAACAACTCTTACAGCCCAATCTACCACTTGAAATGAAGAATAGGGTTGCAAACTCCATATTATCATCAACATCTCTTTTTAACTCCATTAGAAGTGTGTTGATGACATCCATGCCGAGGGAATACTGCCTGCTGGCCATTATTGAAGATAAATTCAAAATAAATAGAAAAAAATCAAATTTGCAAAAAAATAAAAAAAATTCAGAAATTAGCATTTGATGGAAAATGGACCTCATGGCAATATATGGCATCTAAGCCAAAACCAATGTCATGCATGTGGTAGACACACCATCCATCCACACTTTCCAACTATAAAGAGCCAAACAAGTATCAACACTGTTCGACAATTTATAATTATGTAATAACTTTGCTGTTTGATCACTTACCCCTATGAAGGTATGTCAGGGTCGAGGTCGACCCCTGGGGGGGGGGGGGGGTAAAAAAACGGGGGAAGGAGGGAAGTTAGACGAAATCAGTCCTAAAGCAGACAATGGCATGTAGACTAGTCACCCCTTGCAGGTCGATCACTTCCATATTTGAGACAGCTGATGATTTATGGGGAAAAAACAGGTTTTGAAAATGCTGTAGAGGTCGCATACGACCCATCATACCTTTCCAGGGTTAACCTTAAAGAAAGGCAGTCAATTTGGCCTCTCCGTTCGGCTGATATTAGACCTTTGTGTAACGTTTGCTGAATGTACGTTTTCATTTAAAGATAAACACATAAACGTCCCATTCAGGGTTATGAATAGAGCCCTATACTAAAGCGAGGCTCTCAACATCTAAACACTACAGCCGAATTCTCTTTTGTCCAAAGTATCAGAGAGTTTAGAGATCGACAAAGATCTTAATATTCCTGTCATCCTATTCCGTTGATAGCGACATTAAATCTCGAGTTAGTTACTGGAATTGTTTATAGAAAGGGGTGAAAGAATTTTACTCTATATGTGTGGCATAGAAGATCCTAACATAGAAATTACTTCATATTGTCATTGTAAATGTTTTATACGGGATATATGGTATTATCCTTTACTTCATTGCTACTTAATATGGTTGATGAAGAGGAAATAGACGCTGGAACACTTAATATTACGAAAATATTTACCCAAATACAAATGCACATTATTATTACTACTACTACTACTACTACTACTACTACTACTACTACTACTACTTTCTGAAACAGCAAACCTAGGACGCTTCTCCAACAGAGAAAATAGCCAGTGAGGTAAATAAATGAGGAAATAGAATAGTATGGATCTCTAACTCAAGACAGTGGAAAACCGTGGTACAGAGGCTACGACACTACCCAAGACTAGAGAACAATGGTTGGATTACGAGTATCCTCCTAGAAGAGCTGCTAACGAATCTGTTACCCTTACAAGTGGAAAGTAGCCTCTGTACCATTAAAGTGCAGTGGTTAACCGCTTGAATGATAAATTTTTCGGTTAGGAAGGAGGATAATGTGATAAGAATAGGCCAGGCAATTCAGTTTATGAGTAGGGAAAGGGAAAATGAGTCGTAAACAGGGAGGGATCTAATGTAGTATTATTTGGCCAGTCAAAGGACACAATAACTCTCTAGCGGTAGTATCTCACCGGGTAGCTGGTGCTTAGGCCAACCTACGATCTACCTATATTAAATCACACAAGACAATTCAGTGTATGTGTAGGCAAAGGGAAAATGAGCCGTAATCAGAGAGGTCTACTGTAGTATTGTTTGGCAGTCAAAGGAAACAATAATTATCTAGCGGTAGTACCTCAATGGATGGCTGG
>NC_090744.1:120160310-120167810 GCF_036898095.1 Palaemon carinicauda | reverse complement strand
AACGATTGGTTTTGTTGCCCATCCTAATAATTGCTTTACCTTCATCTCGTCATACATTTTTTTTGATAAATTCTCCCCAAAAATATAGGTTTTTACTCAGCAACTCTACGCGGTCAACAAACTTTTTTTTTCCAACGAACCTTTAATAATTTTTTTTTTTTTTCATTTCCACAGAGGTTTTCTAATTTACCAATATAAATGGTGATGATTGATGGGGCTTCCACCCATTGACCGTGAGGACAATATGTCATATCGAAAATTCTCTTTATATGTATGTATGTATATATATATATATATACATACATACATATATATATATACAAATATGTGAGTACCTGTACAAACACACACACACACACATATATATAAATATATATATAATATATATATATATATATATATATATACAGAGAGAGAGAGAGAGAGAGAGAGAGAGAGAGAGAGAGAGAATATATATATATATATATATATATAGAGAGAGAGAGAGAGAGAGAGAGAGAGAGAGAGAGAGAGAGAGAGAGAGAGAGATAGACTACAAAAGATGATAGAAGATTTGAATAGAGAAAACAAAAATGTAGGGCTGAAAATGAATCTGAGTAAAACTATGATAATGTTCAATATAAATGATGAGACAACAAATATGAGTTATGAACTTAAGACAGACAATAAGGGTTCCCACAGGATACGAGACCGAAATTAGAAGATAGATAAGTATGGGATGGATAGCATTTTGTAAACAAAATGATATTATGAAAAGTCAAAGGCCACTTTCTCAGAACATATAAGTATTTAATCAGATGGTCCTGCCAGTATTAACATGTGCATCACAGACCTGGAGCCTTAATAAAACCTTGGAATATAAGCTAGTTACAACTCAAAGAGCCATGGAAAGAATAATAATGGGAATAATACTAAGAGACAGGAAAGAGCAACATAAATATGAGCACAAACAAAGTAGAGGATATTCTAAGTAAGAAAGAGAAATGCACATAGCCAGGGCATATGACATTGACAGATGATACAAAGACAACAAGAAGACCAGAATGAGACCCTAGATATCGCAAAAGAAGTTGGCGGTGGAAGAAAAGACGAACTAAGAAAGTTCGCGGGTGAAGATTTTCATAGAAAGGTCACAAACAGACGTAAGTGGAAGAACCTGTCTGAGCCTTTGTCCTGCAGCGAGTTAGTAACAGCTGATGGCGACGACGACAACGAATATATATATATATATATATATATATACGATGTTTTGTTATGTGATTTTATGAATGGAATTATGGTATTGAATACTTTCCTTTTAGCATTTATTCACCAAGTATAAATTCATACCCAAATTGTTTATATACTTATATATATATATATATATATATATATATATATATATATATATATATATATATATATATGCAAGTATGCCAATAATTTAAATATAAATTTGTAAACGGTTTAGAATTCGAAAAGAGACGTATTCAAAACCAAAATTTCCCTCATAAAATCATATAATATATACATTCTTCTCACTCTTTTTTACAGTACAACTATAAAACCATGCCTCTTTTTTCCCAGTCTTATCAAAGCATTACAATGCCTTATTGTTCTGCTCTCTCCTATTCTACCAGTGCCTGAACCCATGTCATTTATGCTGAAGCAATACAATTTAATATTTTGGATGGCCAAAATGTACCGTTTTGGGAATACGCAAAGCCTTTGACGCATGAAATTTTATAGATTTCTATTGAATGGTTTTGTGCAGTTTTATATTCGCCGCTGCCTGGATTGTAAGTTGTCACTGGAGGAATAGTTTTTTAACATTCCATATTATATATATATATATATATATATATATATTATATATATATATATGCATATATATATATATATATATATGTGTGTGTGTGTGTGTGGGTGTGGGTGTATGTATGTGTATGCGTGTGTGTACGCTTGTGATCACACACGCAATACGTGTACTAAGAATAAATAGTTTATTGAACAAAATTAGAAATAAAGAATAGACGGGTTTATGGTATCGGATGTTCCGTGTTGTCTGAAACTCGAAGATTGTTCGGATTTCCTCACCATCTCTTAACTTTATTAATCAAATGGTAATCCTCAAATTCCGCAATTTCTCTCTCTCTCTCTCTCTCTCTCACTCTCTCTCTCTCTCTCTCTCTCTCTCTCTCTCTCTCTCTCTCTGTGTGTGTGTGTGCGTGTGTGTATGTGTGTGGAACAGAGCTTTCATGGTTCCAAGGTAATTCTAAGGTAATTTCGTTTTTACATACTTAAAATTTAAGGAAATTGGAAAGTTTTAAGGTAATCTAAGGTAAAAAGCAGCAGCATTTAAGGTAATGGCCACATGGCACATGCTCGAGCTTAAACCTTGCTTTCGGCGGATATATTGAACCAGCAGAAATAGTGAACCAGCGAATGTAGTGAACCACCGGATGTAGAGAACCAGCAGATGTAGTGAACCAGCAGAAATAGTGAACCAACGGATGTAGTGAACCAGCGGATGTAGTGAACCAGCAGATGTAGTGAACCAGTAGAAATAGTGAACCAGCAGATGTAGTGAACCAGCAGAAATAGTGAACCAGCGGATGCAGTAAACCAGCAGAAATAGTGAACCAGCAGATGTAGTGAACCAGCAGAAATAGTGAACCAACGGATGTAGTGAACCAGCGGATGTAGTGAACCAGCAGATGTAGTGAACCAGTAGAAATAGTGAACCAGCAGATGTAGTGAACCAGCAGAAATAGTGAACCAGCGGATGCAGTAAACCAGCAGAAATAGTGAACCAGCAGATGTAGTGAACCAGCAGAAATAGTGAACCAACGGATGTAGTGAACCAGCGGATGTAGTGAACCAGCAGATGTAGTGAACCAGTAGAAATAGTGAACCAGCAGATGTAGTGAACCAGCAGAAATAGTGAACCAGCGGATGCAGTAAACCAGCAGAAATAGTGAACCAGCAGATGTAGTGAACCAGCAGAAATAGTGAACCAACGGATGTAGTGAACCAGCAGATGTAGTGAACCAGCAGATGTAGTGAACCAGTAGAAGTGGTGAACCAGCAGAAATAGTGAACCAGCAGATGTAGTGAACAGTAACACGGTAAACGAATACAAGAGTGAGTTAAACAAGACCACATAAACTTTCTAACAGTTTGAATTAATGGGCTCTATATATCCAAGAGCAAATAGAGTCTCTGCGGAATGACTAAAAGGTCTTTGAGACAACCAAAATCCTCGCAACTCTCTCTCTCTCTCTCTCTCTCTCTCTCTCTCTCTCTCTCTCTCTCTCTCTCTCTCTCTCTCTCTCTCTCTCTCTGTTTTAGGTTTAGAAAAGGAATACTTCTCAAGGTTATACTTCTAATGTTATGTTTGAAATCCTCCTTCTGTATATCGAGATGTATTTAACCTACTTATACAATTTTAACGCATTTCAATACGTAGCATATGAATACAAACTACACTTCCTTAATAAAAATTTTCATAAGGGTCATAAAATGGAAGTAATAAATTTTATATTTCAAAAACTGGAACAGTTTTATGTATTAATCTGTAACACGGGATGTACATATAAGGGGTCAGGGAAGTTTCATAACCAGATGTTATTACATAAAAGTTCACAGGGGAAGAAATTTCATCACGTAATATTTATGTTCCAAAGTTTAATAAAGAAGAGATCCTGTTCCTCTGCCATTCATAAGCGGCCTTTAAACCTTAAACTGTTAATCGGTACATTATTTAGTTTGCTAATTAATCTCGCAAGTTTTTTTGTTTTGTTTTTGTTTTTTCCCTGAGTGTGTGCCAGCTAAAGGATAGATGATATTAACTAACCATTTACATAAGTTATATGTTAATAATGTGTTCTCCTTTAATTCAGTCGGCCGAGGGGTGGGGGGTGGGGGAAACGGCTGGTTAGTCCCTAAAATGAACGTCAGATTCGGACTAAGTACATAATTGACTATAATTTTACCCGTTGTGTTCATTGGACTTGTAAAGATGGGAAAAATCTTCTCTCTGTTACTTGCCCACTGAAAGGTTAGTATTGAGAGAGAGAGAGAGAGAGAGAGAGAGAGAGAGAGAGAGAGAGAGAGAGAGAGAGAAGAGAGAGAAAGTGTTACTATTTATAAAAAGGAATTCAGATAAATAACGTGCCTACAGTTTATAAGTTATTAGTATATAGCACTCAAAGGGACTCCTTTGAGAAAATGAATGTTTATATAAAGCTCCAGTTTCATACATTGGACTATTCTATCTCTATGGTGCCTAACATAATACTTATGGAAACTGAAGTAAAAAAATCTGTCGCTCGTCAAGAAAACTTTTGGAGAAATCTGCGCATTAACGGTTGAGAACGAAAGGAGGAGATGGAGTAGGACGAAAAAAGTTGAATAAGAAGATAAGACGGGCGGGGGAGGATTACGAAAACTTTGGTATCGAGAGAAATTTCGGAAAAGGGCTCTATTGCTCCAATTTTGGAGTTGGGATTTGGGCGAAGTTGCTGTGAAGGAGGAGGGGCTCGTAGCTCTTAACCTTGGCAGCTCAGCCTTTTAAGCTTTTGTATTACCTCTAAAGTTCTTTTTTATTATCATAATTATTACTAGCTAATATGTCATTTATATATAGTATGAAAAGTAATGGGCCAAGCACACTACCCTTAGGAACACCAGATATCACATTCCTATACTCACTATGGCGCCAATCAACAACAACTCTTTGCGATTTATTATCTAAAAATTCAATAATGATGCTAAGAGACGACCCACCCACTCCCAACTGTTGAGTTTGAAAACAAGGGCCTCATAATTATCAGAGTCAAAAGCAGCACTAAAATCAAGGCCAATCATACGAACTTCCTGACCACAATCAAGGGATTTCTGCACAGCATTGGAGATCTTAAGACGGGCATCACATGCTCCAAGGCCTTTACGAACCAATCATGAGAGGAAAATGCTGAGATTACAATTTCTTCTTTTTAAGAGGATAGGAGAATATTGATAGGCTTCGTTTGTTCTAGAATCTTTCTTATTACAAGAACAAGCTAATAGTACAAATTATCCACCAAAACACACTAGCCCACCCTTATAGCGATCACCGAACTCAACTAAAAGTCTCTTCCTCTAAACCGATACCAGTCGAATTTTTCCTCTTTTCAACCGTCCCAAGGACCTTATATCATCTTCATATTTCCAACTTTTTACATTATTCGCATATTTTCACGATCACTTTAATCTATTAACTTCTCTCTCTCTCTCTCTCTCTCCTCTCTCTCTCTCTCTCTCTCTCTCTCTCTCTCTCTCTCTCTCTCTCTCTCTCTCTCTCTCTCTTCCTTTAATGCATTTGTCTTAAGGAGACAGACTCAGGACCTTTTGTTTGAATTTCGGAAATTTAGATTATTGAATATTTGGCTAGAATAGCATTTATATTTCAATATTTCAAATAGTTTTTATAATGAAAACAAGTTTTATTGTTAAAATAAGTTCTTTTCATATATTCGTGCAAGTGATGTTGGTTACGTATACAACCATCTTTTGAACTGAGCATGTATTTATTTACATTTTCTTCAAAAACTCCAGGGTAACCTTTTTACTTTAGTATCCCGTATGTGATAATTCTCCCATTTTCTACGATTCCCCAAAGACTAGATTAGCAGTTTTCTTAATAGATTTGGCAGCCATAAATAAACGGTTTTTTTTTCCCATTTATATTTTTTACTATTTCTATGTTATGGCAATACTGAAAGATGTCGTAATTTCTAAACACTACTGTATACTAATTATTTTACTTCAACGCTGAGGATCATGGGGCTAACTCTCATACGTCTGAATATACTACCTATCATAGACGGTGCTACCATATTCGATTGTACATATTGTGTCTAAAATAATCAAGATCAATGGTGGTTAAAACCTTTGGAAACAAGAATGCAACAGATTACGAATATAAATGTTCTTTTAATACTTCCCAAAAACATTTATATTTTAATTATAATTCTTCTTCCGTTATAATCCTATTCGCTGTCTCTCTTTAGAATCTCTTACTTATTCCATCCTCCTTCGCTCTTCAAAGTCTCATTTTCTCCTCCCTTACCCATCAGTCCTCTCCATAAACAATGTTTGCTCTCCACATTTCCTTCTTCCAGAGACACCTCTTTTCATCGCATCTTCCAGTGAGGCATCCTTAGGAGATCCAGGAAACTTTAAAGAATATTTCTGTGACAACAGAGAAGAGCAAAAAGGGTCCTTACGTCATTGTAGTATGGTTTCCCGGACGCACGTCACTCTTTTACACTTTTTGACATTAGTTTGTCAGAAATGGGATGGTGTTGACCTAAATGAACGGAAAGAATGGAAGGAAATTCTGGTATGTTTCCAGAAAGGAATATAGCAAGAAGTATAAAGAGATGAATATATAATATGAAAGAGACATTGAAGGGCGAGTTAAAGGTGAATGATCCTGCTTGAGGGTTTAAAAGGCAGCTCATGAATGCCAGAGGCAAGGGAGATTGGTTTAGACTAAAGAGGCACACTTATGGGCTCGTGTAATTTGAAGGAGCGGTTGCATTATTAATTTGTTTTTGCCTTTTACTGTTTTTAAAGGTTTAAATGAATGACAGACGCAAGGGACAGTGACATTGCCCTAGCAAGCTGAACATTGCCCTAGAGACTAACTATATATACATAAGCTCAGCTCCTATGCCCCTCTCCAGCCGAGTTAGGACCAAGGAAGATGAATGACCCACCTTGAAGGTTTGAAGGCCACTCATGAATGGCATAGGCAAGGGACAGTGAAATTGCCATAGCAAGTAAGACAATGCCTAGACTAGAGACTGACCAAATACAGTACACATATGCTAAACTCCACCTAAGCGAGGACCAGGGATGGCCAGGCAATGGCTGCTGATGACTCAGCAGGTAGACCTATAGGCTCCACAAAAACCCCCCTTCCTTAGCTCCCAAGGACGATGACGTTGCAGACACTAAAAGAACTAACGAGTTTGAGCGGAACTCAAACCCAAGTTTGGCGATCACCACGCAGAAACGTTACCAATAGGCTACAACCCTAAATATGATATTCAACGTCCTGCTGATGAGCCTTAAATGAGGCAAGTAATGTTTTGTACTGTACATTCTCAACATGGAGCCTCCATCTACAACTCTGGAGTATAAGTATTATGTCTTCATTCTAGTTTTAACAAGATAGACTATGGATTGGGGGGGGGGGGTGTTCAACAAGGAGGTGAAAGCCTGTCCCGACTTGACGATTATATAAGTTTGTGCGTGCGTATATGTGTTTCAGCGAGAATTTATCAATATATGTTCACTAAAACAATCCCACAATAAAGAAAAATAACATCACATATGAATGATGAGGTGGATGTGAGGGGGACAAGAAGAGATACGATACGGAATGAGGTAATTAGGGGTAACACAGGAGTTAGACAACTATCAGATAAGATCCAAGAAAGTAGACTGAGGTGGGATGGTCATGTCATGAGA
>NC_090744.1:120142810-120155310 GCF_036898095.1 Palaemon carinicauda | reverse complement strand
TGAATCTTAATCAAGGAACACTGCAAACTGGAACAAGAAAGACTTCTTTGCTCCGCTGAGTCTATCTCTCAGACATTTACCTTGCATCAGGGAGGACGAAATCCAATTAGAATTGGCTTTTTCTGTTGATAGGTTATAATCAAAAGGGTGATTAGATGTGAAAATTAAGCCAAGACACACTTCAACTATCCCTGTGCAATGGAATCACCTTCAGGGAACACTGACTAGTAAAGAAAGTCCGACTTATTTCATCTACATTTGTCCATCTGACAAAGAAACTGTACACCTGAATCGTTATCAAGGAACACTGCATACTTTAACAAGTGGGACTTCTTTTCCCTGCCGAGTCAAGCTCTCAGATTATAACTTTTGATCAGGGAGGACTGAATTCACTTGGCATAGGCTTTCAAGGCTCTTTCTGTCAATAGCCTATAATCAATACGGTCCTTAGATGTGAAAACCTAGCCAAGACACACTGCGACTATCCTCGTGCAATGTAATCACCTTCAGGGGACACAGCCTACTAAAGGAAGGCTGACTAGTTTTTCCTGCATTTGTCCACCTGTCAAAGAAACAGTAGAGGGGAATCTCTATAAAGGAACACTGCATACTGGAACAAGTGGGACTTTTTTCCTCTGCTGAGTCTATCTCTCAGATTATTACCTTGGACCAAGGAGGACTAAAATTACTTAGCATTGGCTCTTATGGCTGTTTCTGATGATAGCTTATAATGAAAAGGGCCCTTAGATGTGAAAGCTAAGCCAAGACACACTTCAACTATCCCTGTGCAATGGAATCACCTTCAAGGGGCACAGCATACTAAAAGAAGTCTGACTTGTTTTTCCTGCATTTGTCCACCTGACAAAGAAACAGTAGAGGTGAATCTTTATCAAGGAACACTGCATACTGGAACAAGTGGGACTTCTTTCCTCTGCTGAGTCTATCACTCAGATTATTACCTTGGATTAGTGAGCACTGAATCCACTTGGCATTGGCTCTCATGCCTCTTTCTGTTAATAGCTCAAAATCAAGAGGGTCTTTAGATGTGAAAACTAAGCCAAGACACTTTTCGACTATCTCTGTGCATTGGAATCTCCTTTAAGGGACAAAGCGTACTAAAGGAAGTTTGACTTGTTTCTTCAGTAATTGTCCACCAGACAAAGAAACAGTACAAGTGAATCTTTATCAAGGAACACTGCATACTGGAACAAGTGGGACTTCTTTCCTCTGCTGAGTCTATCACTCAGATTATTACCTTGGACTATTAAGCACTGAATCCACTTGGCACTGGCTCTCAAGCCTCTTTCTGTTAATAGGTCAATATCCATAGGGTCTTTACATGTGAAAACTAAGGTCAGACACTTCTCGACTACCCGTCTGCAATCGAATCTTCTTCAGGGGAAAAAGCGTATTAAAGGAAGTCTGACTTGTTTCTTCTGCATTTGTCCACCTGACAAAGAAACAATACAAGTGAATCTTTATCAAGGAACACTGCATACTGGAACATGTGGGACTTCTTTCCTCTGCTCAGTCTATCACTCAGATTATTACCTTGGACTAGTGAGCACTGAATCCACTTGGCATTTGCTCTCATGCCTCTTTCTGTTAATAGCTCAAAGTCAAGAGGGTCTTTAGATGTGAAAACTAGGCCAAGACACTTTTCGACTATCTCTGTGCAATGGAATCTCCTTCAGGACAAAGCGTACTAAAAGAAGTCTAATTTGTTTCTTCTCCATTTGTCCACCTGACAAAGAAACAGTACAAGTGAATCTTTATCAAGGAACACTGCATACTGGAACAAGTGGGACTTCTTTCCTCTGCTGAGTCTATCACTCAGATTATTACCTTGGACTAGTGAGCACTGAATCCTATCAGCATTGGCTCTCATAGATCTTTCTGCTAATAGCTCAAAATCAAGAGGGCCTTTAGATGTGAAAACTAAGCCAAGACACTTTTCGACTATCTCTGTGCAATGGAATCTCCTTTAGGGGACAAAGCGTATTAAAGGAAGTCAGACTTGTTCCTTCTGCATTTGTCCCACCTGACAAAGAAACAGTACAAGTGAATCTTTATCAAGGAACACTGCATACTGGAACGAGTGGGACTTCTTTCCTCTGCTGAGTCTATCACTCAGATTATTACCTTGGATTAGTGAGCACTGAATCCACTTGGCAATAGCTCTCATGCCTCTTTCTATTAATAGCTCAAAATCAAGAGGGCCTTTAGATGTGAAAACTAAGTCAAGACACTTTTCGACTATCTCTGTGCATTGGAATCTCCTTTAGGGGACAAAGCGTATTAAAGGAAGTCAGACTTGTTTCTTCTGCATTTGTCCCACCTGACAAAGAAACAGTACAAGTGAATTTTATCAACGAACAATGCATACTGGAACAAGTGGGACTTCTTTCCTTTGCTGAGTCTATCACTCAGATTATTACCTTGGATTAGTGAGCACTGAATCCTATTAGCATTGGCTCTCATAGATCTTTCTGCTAATAGCTCAAAATCAAGAGGGTCTTTAGATGTGAAAACTAAGTCAAGACACTTTTCGACTATCTCTGTGCAATGGAATCTCCTTTAGGGGACAAAGCGTATTAACCCTGGATAGGTACGGTGGGTCGTTTGCGACCCCGAGCGTAAAAAAAAAACAGGTTTTTCTCACGTGACTCACCCCTGTGACTGAATTTGTGGGTGATCGACCTGCAGGAGGTGTCTCCCCTACACGCTCTAGTAGTGTCCAGATGTGCATTGCTGTAGCTGTACTCCTTCCCCGATTTCTGAGACGCATCGGGGTCGTTCGCGTCCGAGTTTACCCTTCTGAGGTAGTTTGCATAATTATCAAAGTTATTACGTATTATGAAATTGTCGTAGAATGGTGCAACTTGTATAGGTTATCAGTTGTGGAAAGTCTTGGTGGATTGTTTGGCTACCATGTGCATGTTTTTTTTTTTAGTTAAAATGTCGTTCATCACCACGAGGACCATTTTACCGCGAGTGCCCCTTTTTCATTTTTTTTCATTTTTTTGCCAAGTCATTTTTCCGTAAGATATTGCCAAATAGTGTCGTAAAACTTTTGCTTGTTTAGTGTTGGAAAGTGTGTCTATATGATCTGGCTACCCATGCATGACTTTGTTTTTGTCAGATACGACGTAGTTATTGGTATATTGGGTATTTAACTGCGGTTACCAATTTCTGTTTTTTTTTCAATATTTGTAAAAATTACTACGTAGTAAGGAATTGCCGTATATTATTCATTTTTTTTTCATGTTTATGTGTTAGAAAGTGTGCCTTGATGGTTGGGCTAACACGTGCATGTCTTTTTTTTTATCTGAGATGTCGTATATTAGAATGTCGGGCATTTTACCGCGAGTGTCCCTTTTTAATTTTTTTTAATTTTTTTGCCAAGTCATTTTTCCGTAAGATATTGCGAAATAGTGTCGTAAAACTTTTGCTTTTTTAGTGTTGGAAAGTGTGTCTAGATGATCTGGCTACCCATGCGTGATTTTGTTTTTGTCAGATACGACGTAGTTATTGTTATATTGGGTATTTAACTGCGGTTGCCAATTTCTGTTTTTTTTTCAATATTTGTAAAAATTTACTACGTAGTAAGGAATTGCCGTATATTATTGATTTTTTTTTCATGTTTATGTGTTAGAAAGTGTGCCTTGATGGTTGGGCTAACACGTGCATGTCTTTTTTTTTATCTGAGATGCCGTATATTAGAATGTTGGGCATTTTTCCGCGAGTGCCCCTTTTTATTTGTTTTGCATTTTTTTGCTTAGTCATGTTACCGTAAGGAATTGGCAAGTAGTGTCGCAAAACTTATATTTTTATAGTGTTGGAAAGTGTTTCTAGATGATCTGGCTACCCATGCCTATTTTTTTTTTAGCCAGATATGGCGTATATATAAGTATGTGTTCGATTTTCCTGTGATTGCCATTTTTTCGTTTTTTCCCATTTCTTTCAAAATTACTACGTACTAAGGAACTATCACAGAGTAATATTTCATTTATATGTTTATTTGTCGGAAAATATGCCTTGATGGTTTGCCTAGCACGTGGCTGAAATTTTTTTTTTCTGAAATGCCGTATATTAGAATGGCCATTTTTCCACGAGTGCCCCTTTTTATTTGTTTTGCATTTTTTTGCTTAGTCATGTTACCGTAAGGAATTGGCAAGTAGTGTCGCAAAACTTATATTTTTATAGTGTTGGAAAGTGTTTCTAGATGATCTGGCTACCCATGCCTATCTTTTTTTTAGCCAGATATGGCGTATATATAGGTATGTGTTCGATTTTCCGGTGATTGCCATTTTTTCGTTTTTTCCCAATTCTTTCAAAATTACTACGTACTAAGGAACTATCACAGAGTAATGATTCCTCTAGATGTTTATTTGTCGGAAAATTTTGTTTACTTTTTTTTTGATTGAATATCATCAAATTTTTTTAGCTAAAATATTGTTTTACATTTTTTTTTTTTTCGATTTTATTTCCCTTCAAAAAAAATTTTTTGGGTCAGAATTTTAATTTTATAGTCGTAAAATAATCGACAATTATCCAGCAACCCACCATACAATTTTTATGCATATCCAATAATAATTAGATTAGTAAATAACACCTTGTTATTGACATACCCTTCCTACATTTCAAGTGGCAGATTAGGGAGTCTGAGTCAGTGTGGTTGGCGGCCATTTTGTGGACATATCCGAAGCGTAAGCTGCCCTATCTATATATATTCTTGTTCCCTATAGAATTTGTGATATTTTAGTATATTTTTACCTGCATAAATATCATATTATATATTAAATATATGTATTTTTTTACGAAATTTCCAAGTACTCAAAAAATTACCTTTAGATATGGCCCCTGATATAAATGTAATTTACAAAATAATGAAGATTTTTTTACATATTTCTATTTTAGGATAACATATGTTTATTCCCTAAAAAAATTAGCCACTTCCTATTTCATTTGGGTACCCAAAAAAATTCATGAAATTTGGACAATTTTTTTTGGCCAAAAAAAGTTACCCTTTTTTTCTCATTTCAGATCTTCACCTCCATGGGTCTGACTTCATCCAAAATACATCAAGATGTGTCCTAAACATTCAAGAATCAATTCCTAAAAGGATTTGTGTATATATGTATAAACTTTTTTTTTATGAATTTTTATGTCAGGTCTTTTTTTTTTTCTACTTAATTTTTTAAAATATTTATAATAAATAGTTTTTCTGCAGATGAGTAGTATTTATCTTTACAGTTGTTTTAAGCATTCATTGAAGTTTTTTTTGGCAAAAGAAAAAAGGAGGTTACTGCAAAAACTGATTTTTCAAGAATTTTTTTTGGCGTCGGGGTCGTTCGCGTCCGAGTATACCCTTAAAGGGGTGTCCGAGGACCGTACCTATCCAGGGTTAAAGGAAGTCAGACTTGTTTCTTCTGCATTTGTCCCACCTGACAAAGAAACAGTACAAGTGAATTTTATCAACGAACAATGCATACTGGAACAAGTGGGACTTCTTTCCTTTGCTGAGTCTATCACTCAGATTATTACCTTGGATTAGTGAGCACTGAATCCTATTAGCATTGGCTCTCATAGATCTTTCTGCTAATAGCTCAAAATCAAGAGGGTCTTTAGATGTGAAAACTAAGTCAAGACACTTTTCGACTATCTCTGTGCAATGGAATCTCCTTTAGGGGACAAAGCGTACTAAAGGAAGTCTGACTTGTTTCTTCTGCATTTGTCCACCTGACAAAGAAACAGTACAAGTGAATCTTTATCAAGCAACACTGCATACTGGAACAAGTGGGACTTCTTTCCTCTGCTGAGTCTATCACTCAGATTATTACCTTGGATTAGTGAGCACTGAATCCTATTGGCATTGGCTCTCATGCCTCTTTCTGTTAATACCTCAATATCAATAGGGTCTTTAGATGTGAAAACTAAGCCAAGACACTTTTTGACTATCCCTCTGCAATGGAATCTTCTTCAGGGGACAAAGCGTACTAAAGGAAGTCTGACATGTTTCTTCTGCATTTGTCCCACCTGACAAAGAAACAGTACAGGTGAATCTTTATGAAGGAACACTGCATACTGGAACAAGTAAGACTCTTTTCTTCTACTGAGTCTATCTCTCAGATTATCACCTTGGATTAGGGTTCACTGAATCCACTTGGCATCGGCTGACATGGCTCTTTCTGTCATTAGGTTATAATCAAGAGGGTCCTGAGATGTGAAAACTAAGTCCAGACACATTTCAACCATCCC
The DNA here is from genome assembly GCF_036898095.1 of Palaemon carinicauda. Lineage (NCBI taxonomy): Eukaryota > Metazoa > Arthropoda > Malacostraca > Decapoda > Palaemonidae > Palaemon > Palaemon carinicauda. The sequence continues at coordinate 120,149,049 of NC_090744.1, read as the reverse complement.
TGTGCAAAGGAATCAACTTCAGGGAACACAGCCTAGTAAAGAAAGTCTGACTTATTTACTCTGCATTTGTCCACCTGACAAAGAAACAGTACAGGTGAATCTTTATCAAGGAACACTGCATACTGGAATAAATGGGACTTCTTTCCTCAGCTGAATCTATCTCTCAGATTATTTCCTTTGATTTGGGATGCTAGAAATAATTTTCCTCCGTTTTATTCTTTCTCTCCGCTTTCTCCTCCTTATTATTAATATTTTTTCCTTGCCTTTTCCTTAATATTCGGCCTCTTCAAATTTTCCTCCATATCATTCTTTCTTTTCACCCTCTTCCCCGTATTCTTCTTCCTCTTCACTTTTTTCTTTTCATTCTTCTTTTTCTGATTGTCCCCTCTCCTTTTATTTTTCTCCTTTTCTGGGCATGATGGGATTGTTGTAATGAGAAAAATCTCCTTTAAATGATTGTTAATTTGTTGTTCCCTCAGAACATTCCTTTGAAATCTTCTCACTTGTTTACTCTTTTCCTCTCTTGCTTGGTTTAGGAGTATATAAAGTCTATGTATATGTTCCCTTACTTCCACAATTTCGAGATTCTTTCTATCCCTTCCATTCCTCCATTCGGAATATTCCTTCAGTAGTTTCTCTTCCTGAATCTTTTTCCTGTTATTCTTTTCTTTTTTATTCTCCTTTTTCTGATTATTCTCTTTCTTTTCATCTTTCATTTTCTGATTCTCTTCCTTCTTTTCCTCCTCCTTTTTCTGATTCTCTTTCTTCTTTACATTTTCCTCGTTCAGATTCTCCTCTTTCTTGTCATGCTTCTTTTTCTGATTGTCTTTCTTCTTTTCATCCTTCTTTTTCAGATTTTTTTTCCTTTTTCTGTTTCCCCTCTTTCCTTTCATTATTTAAGTTTTCTTGGCTTGATGTTATTGTTGTCATTGAAAAGAACTCCAACAACAGACGATTATTAATTTGCCTCAACCTAAGCATCTCCTCTTGAAGTCTTTCCACTTCTTCATTCATTTCTCTGATTGTCTTTTCTAGCACAATTTCAAATCTCCTTTCATAAAACCTTAGTTTGCTATAAGACTTCCTTAGACGCTCATAATGCTCTTTCCTTAGTAAAATTCCTCTATTTAGCGACTCTATGCGACTCTTATTTCTGTTTCTCTCATCTTGTTTTTCCTTCTTCTTCTTCAGCTTTTCTTCCTTCTTTTCATTTTCCCTTTTCTGATTCTCTTTCTTCTTTTCATTTTCCTTTTTCTGATTCTCTTTCTTTTCATCCTTCTTCTTCTGATTCTCTTTCTTCTTTTCATCCTTCTTCTTCTGATTCTCTTTCTTCTTTTCATCCTTCTTTATCCGATTCTCTTTCTTCTTTTCATCCTTCTTCTTCTGATTCTCTTTCTTCTTTTTATCCTCCTCAATCTTCTTTATCCTCCTCTTCTCCTCCTCTTCAAGTTTTGTGTAACGTGGCACAGTAACGTGTTTGAAAATGCAATAATTAGTGTGCTTTTTCATCGGGTCCCTAGGGAAGAAGGCCAACAATCGGTCGACTTGTCTGAGGAAATAGGCCACGAAGCATTGGGCACAATTAACCCTTATGCGGAACACTTCAATTGGGCCGATAGTCCTTCGCGTAGTCTTTTTCCGCCCTTTTCCTAACACTATCACCCTAGTAGGCCATTTAAATTTCGTTTCTGTCTGCTTCTTCTGTCTCTTGTCTTCCGTCTCCTTAATTTTATTTAGCTTTCTCTTCGCCTTTTCCTCCTTATTATTCTTTCTCTTCGCCTTCTCCTCCTTATTATTCTTTGTTTTGTCCTTCAACTCATCATTCTTTTTCTTCATTTTCTTATCTTTCCCTTTCATCGTATTTCCCTTCCTAATCTTATTGCCCTCTTCCTCTTTATCCTTCTTTTTAAATATCTCCTCTTTCTTTTCATTCCTTTTCTGCTCCTCCTTCTCCTCCTCCTTATCCTTCTTTTTAAATATCTCTTTCTTTTCATTCCATTTCTCTTCCTCCTTTTCATTCGTATTATTCTCCCACTCATCAATTTTATTCTTCATTTTCTTATCTTTCCGTTTTATCCTATCTCCCTTCTTAATCCTATTGCCCTCCTCCTCTTTATCCTTCTTTTTAAATATCTCCTCTTTATTTTCATTCCTTTTCTCCTCCTCCTTATCCTTCGTTTTAAATATATCCTCTTTCTTTTCATTCCTTTTCTTCTCCTCCTCTTTATCCTTCTTTTTAAATACCACCTCTTTCTTTTCATTCCTATTCTTCCCCTCCTTCTGCTCCTCTTCTTTCGTATTCTCCTCCCACTCATCAGTCTTTTTCTTCATCTTCTTATCTTTCCCTTTTATCGTATCTACCTTTCTCATCTTATTGGCCCCCTCCTCCTCTTCCGTCTTATCCTTCTTTTCAAATTTCTCCTCTTTATTTTCATTCCTTTTCCTCTTCTTCTTGTTTTTCTTCTCCACCTCCTCCTTTTCTTTCGTATACTCCTCCCACTCATCAGTCTTTTTCTTCATTTTGTTATCTTTTCCTTTTATCGTATCTCCCTTCCTAATCTTATTACCCCCCTCCTCATCTTCCTCCTTATTCGTCTTTTCAAATTTCTCCTCTTTTTTTTCATTCCTTTTCCTCTTCTTCTTGTTTTTGTCCTCTTCCTCCTCCTTTTCTTTCGTATTCTCCTCCCCTTCATCAGTCTTTTTCTTCATTTTGTTATCTTTTCCTTTTATCGTATCTCCCTTCCTAATCTTCTTCTTCTTCTCCTCAAAGATTGTTTCTCTTTCCCCAAACCATTTGACAGGTTTCTTCTCGTCAAGCTGGACCTCTGCGGAGTTGGCTTTGCTTTCGCCAGCACCCTCACAGGAAGCGTCGTCCTTCACGCCAGAAGTCAGAACCTCTTCCAAATCTTTGAAAAAAATTTCGATCGTGCTAATAGAGTCGACGCCAAAGTGATTCCAAAAACGTTTAAAATCTTCCGTCGTATCGGGAAGATTCCAGTCTAGTTGGAGTAATTCCATAGCTTCCCTCAAGTTATAATTTAATATGATATCCTGTGATAATAATTTTAGCAACGATGGTTGCCCAACAAAATAACACTGTAAATATGCCATTACTAATGATATCGAGTTCCTTCAGGTAGCTTCATTTTAGAATGTTAGAATTCTTTAGCAGGCTTCACGATTGGAAATAGTCTTCAAAAGACTTCGAACCCCAGCATCGCTTCAAGTTGTCCTCAAAGCCTTTCTGACAATGTTCCAAAAGATCCTTCGTCTTTCTATGAGTTTTATTAATCAGAGAGAGAGAGAGAGAGAGAGAGAGAGAGAGAGAGAGAGAAAAAAAAAAAAAAAAAAAAAAAAAGAGAGAGAGAGAGAGAGAGAGAGAGAGAGAAGAGAGAGAGAGAGAGAGAGAGAGAGAGAGAGAGAGAGAGAGAGAATTTCGCTACATTAACTGGCTGAAGAGATGGATTATGAACACAGCTAGATGGAAGTGAACGAAGATATATGAAGACTTCAAAAGGGTCTGTTAGAAAGAACGTTAAGATGAATCTAGGCTGTAAATGTTACGTATTTATCTTTCCTTTGGCTATTATTCATTTAATTAAGTTCTCCATTTCTTCACCTTGTTCATTTTTTTATATATCTATTCTTCTTTATATACGTAATACATAAAGATTGTATAAGTAATATAGGCTAATCTCCAGTCTGTTGCGAAAAAAAATTTCTCGAAGACTGCTTGAAAACATATTGGAACGGACTGGAGTCAAATTAGGACTCGCTGCTCCTTAATACCTTTTTTTCATATTATAGTTGTTTGCAGTGTTTACGATCGTTAGTGTTGAACATGTGTGAAAATAAAATAAGAATTTCATGTGCTGCTTTTGGCCGCCTAGTAAGTTATGTTTTTGGCAGCTTATTATCCAGTTATAGATTTACAAACGGCCAATCATTAGGCCTTGAATCAAATGTTATAGAAGAGAGTAAGGAAAACAACAAAAACAGCAAACACAGCAGGAATAATAGGGCAATCAAGAAGATGCAAAATGCCACCAGGAGTAAGAAATCCAGCCCACACCAAGGATTCCAAGATGAGTTTCCAGAGAAGACGAAAGGAATGGGAAGAAAAGGACACAGTAAAGGGTGAATGCAGAATATACCTACGCGAGGTATACATTTGGGATAAAAAGCGGCTGAACAATCTATTTCTTGAACATCACATAACACATGCGAAATTGGTTTTCGATTGGGGAAACGAAAGGATACGCTATTTCGACGGCGATGGCAAATTGGACGACAACGGGAAAATGTGGGAGTGGTGGTATTACACAGAAAAAGACTTTCATGAAGGTAAGGAGGTGCTTTACGAGCAAGAGTTCATAAAGGCAGATTTATCGCCGATGGATGTGTGGAATGCGGTAAATAAAGACTTTGACCCGAGCGACTGGAGACGTTATCATTTTATAGAAAATAACTGCCAGTTAATGGCAAAAAGGGTGCTTGAAAATTTAGACATTCAAACATCAAGGTTTGAAAATAATATGCCTTTGTGTATTTCTGAAACAATCAATTTTATTTTTCAAATGTATGTGAAAAACTAAAACGTCTCATGGCTTTAAAAACGTTTTTCGGTCGACTTATGAAACCGATAAGAAAAATAGAATTACGAAAATATTTGAAGAAGGAAGAAGGAGAGAAGAGAGAGGCGGAAGCTGAAGCGGAAGGTGAGGTCAGTAGATACTAATTTCCTGAACCTTACGTCACCCTTACACGCAGAGGACTGGGCATTCGGTTTGTCCTGTAGGACTGGAGCGACTCTCCTGTCCTGTGAAAAATGCCCACACATGCTATGCAAGTGCATGCTTAGTTCAAGAGGATAGGGAACCAAGGATTACATGGTTACATTTTGGTACTTGAAGAAGAAGAAGAAGAAGAAGAAGAAGAAGAAGAAGAAGAAGAAGAAGAGGAAGAAGAAGAAAAATAAAAAGAAGAATATAGAAGAAGAAGATGTCATCCTCGTCGTCATCTCTCCTTTTGTATATGACCAGAGAGAGAGAGAGAGAGAGAGAGAGAGAGAGAGAGAGTGATTGCATTCGAATCTTCATAACTAATTGTGGATCATTGTTTGTGAAGGATAATGTTACAATCTTTGGCGTTTGCGAGAAAACCAATGATAATATTAATGTCACGAATGAAATATAAAGATTGTGTGAATCTTTTAACCAGATGATTGGAAAGCTGACGATGGAATGGCTGTTCCCTTGTTCGTATTGCTGATGAAGCAGTAATTAACCACGACATACATGTTCCCGGCATCTTGCTTTCTCCCTATTATTACTTCCGCCACCGAAGTTGGAAGGACGCTATGTTTTCACCCATATTTGTTTGTTTGTTTGTGAACAACTTCCTGGCCATAATTTTACTCATAGATTTGTGAAACTTTCAGGGATTAATTGCTATGATGACATGTGGAAGTGATTTCATTTTAAAAGCTCTAAGTCAAAGATTAAGGTCAAGATCGAGCAAGAGGTCGACCGAATTATCCCTAACCTTAACAAGAAGTTCGCACATGGTTGTAGCACAGACTTCAAATACGCCTACGGTCTAAATGGATTCTGAAAAAAGCAAGCTGGTTTCGAGAAATTAGCTGCCGTGGCGGAGGTCTGCATTCTGGGTGCTTTTCTAGGTTAGAATTATTGAGTTTCCCTGACTACGTTTTCCTCTCTCTCTTAACAAACTTAAGACACGACAGTATTTTCTTCCATTCTGGGCTGTTTGTAACAACTCCAATAGTTTGAGCAGGAGCAAAAAGGTGGAAATACCTGACTAGTTCAAGAAAAGTTTCGAAAGGATTTAAAGTTTGTGAGATTGAGTCGGTAACCGAAGTCATAAAAAAACACTCCCTCAAAATGGGCAATATCTTCTACCACAATTATAAAACTTTGGTTCTATAGCCATCTCTAGTTATAACAAACGTGAAAAAACCATGCACCCTCCAATTCTGGTTATTCTGAAGTCGCATAACTTTTTTTGTGATGTATTTATCGATTATTTCATAACTTCATACATTCAAGTTGATTATGAAGATTATGGCTTAGATTAACGATTATTTAGTCATCTTCATATTTACTCTGTCGTTTGAAATATGACATTGGTACATGATTTACCAGTGTGCGTAATATATATATATATTATATATATATATATACACAGTAAATTTATTTGCTAATATATACATATTACTA
>NC_090744.1:120132810-120135310 GCF_036898095.1 Palaemon carinicauda | reverse complement strand
AGAAGATGAAGAAGAAGAAGAAGAAGAAGAAGAAGGAAGGATTAGAAAGAGAGACAAAAGAGGGAAAGGATGAGGGGGTGATGATCTGAATAACTTGTGTGCACTAAACTCTCACTTCTCTCACTCCAACCCCTCCCTTCCTCTTTTCCTCCTACCCCCATGAAAATACCCTCTGTTTTCATTACCAACTATTGTAAGCAAAGCTTCCATTTAACAAGTATCGTTACTAACATTCATTCATTATCATCTTCTATAATTGGAATAGGTAAAGTCATATTTTTCCTCTAAGAGTTTTTTTTATCTTGATTGGTTTTTATGGACCAGCTACTTATGCTCATATGACGTCACGCAACTAATTATTTTCTTTTCCACATACACAAATCTGAGTATAGCTTATGCCACTAATCAAAATACCTATTTGGTACCTCTTGATTACTGCAAGCCGGGTAGAAATTAATATATATTTTTTTTCTTTGAAATATTGGAAAAGAATGAAGAGAGAGTAAAGCGCATTTAATGACTTGCACAAGAGGGAAAAAGAACAGTCATTTTAAGTGAAAATAGAAAAAAATCTGGACGTCCTTAATTCACTTTGTAAATAAAAAGTGATACATTTTCTTTTAATTTCCCTCTTATATTAATTGCATAATAATGCATGTGATGCATTGTTTATAACATGAAAAGAAGCAAACCCACTGTTCAAAACTTTTATTTCTTTTCATTTTTAATATTTTCAGCTTCTTGCTAGTAAAACTAGAATCACATATTAATCTTCGTATCATAAACTAGTATTCTATAACCATTTATTTTCTAAGCATACTAGGTTCAATAAACAAGGTCAAGGTTAAAATAATGTGATCTTAATCATTAGATTCCTATATAAAATTTCTTGAATGCACAAACTATATGTACGGAGTTCCAAGACCAGTCGTTTAATACAAAGATGGTAAAGTGTTTTATTCGCTAACAATAACGAATTGAATATTTAACGAATTATATAATTCTTTAATAGTAGATCCTTCAATTCAACGTAGATTTAACTAATACTGAATTGAACATTTTCTTATTAGAAAATAAATCCTCTTTGCCATTGGACAGATTCCAGAGGCTTCCTTAGCACGGAACCACTGAAATTTCAATACAATAGACACCACCATAAAATAAATTAATCCATAATGAATTGAACATAATTCTGAATTATATAGAGCTTAGCAAATTAATCAAATATATTCTAACGCCTCTATAACATGGGGGGTAGCATCCAATACTGTCATTATATTTCACTTAGCAAAATATATAAATAAATATTTGGTGCTTTAGTTATAAATAAAAAAATACCCAAAGAGTGAGGGGGGATTTATTTAATATATTGTAATACAAGAGAATAAATATATTGAAATTAGAGAGAGAGAGAGAGAGAGAGAGAGAGAGAGAGAGAAAGAGAGAGAGTCTTAAATGGCTCAAAATCTTTAATCAAAATTAAAATAAAGAGAGAGAGAGAGAGAGAGAGAGAGAGAGAGAGAGAGAGAGAGTCTTAAATGGCTCAAAATCTTTAATCAATATTAAAATAAAGAGAGAGAGAGAGAGAGAGAGAGAGAGAGAGAGAGAGAGGGAGAGAGAGAGAGAGTCTTAAATGGCTCAAAATCTTTAATCAATATTAAAATAAAGAGAGAGAGAGAGAGAGAGAGATAGAGAGAGAGAGAGTCTTAAATGGCTCAAAATCTTTAATCAAAATTAAAATAAAGAGAGAGAGAGAGAGAGAGAGAGAGAGAGAGAGAGAGAGTCTTAAATGGCTCAAAATCTTTAATCAAAATTAAAATAAAGAGAGAGAGAGAGAGAGAGAGAGAGAGAGAGAGAGAGAGAGAGAGATTTTATTTTACATGTTGTAATGCAAGAGAAAAAGTATACTGTAATTACAAAGAAAAACAACTTTTTTAAATATATTGGGGAGAGAGAGAGAGAGAGAGAGAGAGAGAGAGAGAGAGAGAGTAGGGGAAGGTTGTCAAGACTTAAACCAACCTTAATCACCAAACACTTTAATCAGTACGGTTATATTTCATTGCATAAATAGGGAACCTGCTTTAGCTACTTTAAGAAGAAGTAAATTATCGTGGAGCTGTTTTAAGGTCGTAACTGGAAACCAACGAGCTCTACGAGGTCGGAAATAACTGTTTGTTTGGATTACGAGCTCGGCTTCATTTCACATTGTTTATAGTGTCTCAGGTTAACCCCGGAAAAGGAAATGTGGGAGTCAGCGATGAGAGAATTAATTTTTTTTATATCTTTTGATAAGAGAGAGAGAGAGAGAGAGAGAGAGAGAGAGAGACTTGAATCAACCTTAATCACCAAACACTTTAATCGGTACGGTTATATTTCATTGCATAAATAGGGAACCTGCTTTAGCTACTTTTAAGAAGAAGTAAATTACCGTGGAGCTGTTTTAAGGTCGTAACTGGAAACCACCGGGATCTACGAGGTCGGCATAACTGTTTGTTAGATT
>NC_090744.1:120123433-120125933 GCF_036898095.1 Palaemon carinicauda | reverse complement strand
AGCCATAGTTGCTAAGGCAAGGCATTTAAGCCATACAACCTTAGCCCAGGCAGTTAAGCCTCGCACCCCTATACAAATCAGGTAAGCCAAACATTTCAAGTCCAGGCTTTCATGCCAAACATTTTAAGTCCAGTCACCTAGGCCCTTCTTTTTAGGCCAGCCAGTTAAGCGTTTCGGTTTTTTCCGGACAGTTCAGCCACACATAGACCAGGTAGTTAAGCCAAACCTTCTTAGATAAGGCAGGTCAGCCAAACATCCTTAGGCCAGGCAGTTAAGCCATACACCCTCAGACAAAATAGTTAAGCCAAACATCCTTAGCCCTGTCAGTTGAGCCAAACATCCTTAGCCAAGGCAGTTAAGCTAAACACCATTAGGCCAGGCAGTTAAGCCAAGCATTATTAGGCCAGGCAGTTAAGCCAAGCATCTTTAGGCCTTTCAGTTAAGCCAAGCAACATTAGGCCAGGCAGTTAAGCCAAAAATCACTAGGCCAGGCAGGTAAGCCAAATATCACTAGGCTAGGCAGTTAAGCCAAGCCTCATTAGGCCAGGCAGTTAATTCAAGCATCATCTGGCAAGGCAGATAAGCCAAGCATCATTAGGCCTTTCAGTTAAGCCAAGAATCATTTTGCCAGGCAGTTAAGCCAAGCATTATAAGGCCAGGCAGTTAAGCCAAGCATCATTTTGCCAGGCAGTTAAGCCAAGCATTATTAGGCCAGGCAGTTAAGCCAAGCCTCATTGGCCCTTGCAGTTAAGCCAAGCATCATTATGCCAGGCAGTTAAGCCAAGCCTCATTAGGCCAGGGAGTTAAGCCAAGCATCATTAGGCCTTGCAGTTAAGCCAAGCATCCTTAGAATAGGCAGTTATGCCAAGCATTATTAGGCCAGGCAGTTAAGCCAAGCATCATTAGACCGGTCAGTTAAGCCAAAAATCACTATACCAGGCAGTTAAGCCAAGCATCATTATGCCAGGCAGGTAAGCCAAGCATCATCAGGCTAGCCAGTTAAGCCTAGAATCCTTAAACTTTAAAAAAAAAAAAAAAAAAAAAAAATGCCAGGCAGTTAGGACAAGCATCATTAGCCTAGGCAGTTAAGCCTGGCATCCTTAAACCAAAAAAATAAAAATCGGCTTGGCAGTTAAGACAAGCATCATTAACCTAGGCAGTTAAGCCTGGCATCCTTAAACCAAAAAAATAAAAATCGGCCAGGCAGTTAAGACAAGCATCATTAGCCTAGGCAGTTAAGCCTGGCATCCTTAAACCTAAAAAAAAAATATACCAGGCAGTTTAGACAAGCATAATTATGCTAGACAGTTAAGCCAAGCATCATTAGCCTAGGCCCTTAACGCCTGGCATCCTTAAACCTAAATAAAAAAAAAACATAAAATATTCCTTTCGCAAAAATAATAATACCGGTATATTCCTTTTATAAAATAAGCGACGTCGCTATGAAATAAAAAGTTTTCCTTTCACAAAATAACTTAAGAATATATTCCTTTCACAAAGTAAAAATAAAATATTCCCTGAAAAAAATTAAAAATATTCTTAACACTAAATTTTTTTTTTTATTTTATAATTTTTTTTTGGGGGGGGGGTTTATTTTATATATATATATATATATATATATATATATATATATATATATATATATATATATATATAATATATATATATATATATATATATATATATATATAATATATATATATATAATATATATATATATATATATATATATATATATATATATATATATATATATATATATATTTTTTTTTTTTTTCATTTTTTATTTACTTTCTTTCTGGCTTCTTAATTATTTTGGATTTTTTCCTCCTGAGTTCGTTTCCAAAACCGGAACTACGGGACCAAGGGGGCCCCAAGAGAACTTGTCCCGTTTTGGTTTCTTCTTCTTTGGTTTCCTTACCAAAAGTTTCCTTGTATGTCCTTCTTGTTTTTCTTCCTTCACAACGACTACTTTCTCGTCATCTTCTGCTGCAGCTTCACACCTTTCAACGTCACCCATTCCTTCGTCTTTTATAACGTTTTCCAAATCTCTCTTCTGAAGTTCCTTCTTCAGTGAAGAGATGTCATCCTTCGCTGCAGATAATTCTTTCTTCATTTGATCTTCTACGTTAGTCATTCGAACAATCTTACCGTTCAAATTTTTTTTCTCGTTTAACTTTGTTCTCCAGTTGTTCTCGAAGACCTTCGTTCTTCTTTGTGACTGTGAACACTGACTCCTTTAGCTCATGATTTTGTACCAAAGCTTTAGAAAACTCTCCCTGCAGCTCTTCTACTAGCCTTTGGTGTCCTTGGCTTCTTTTCTGATCATTAGCACGAGCCTCCATCAGCTCTTTTTCTAGTTTGATTTTCTCTGGAGCCAATTCTTCTTTAAGGAAGCTTTGTTCCTTATTGGATATTTTGAGAACTTCATTCTCTGCCAGAAGGATCGATTTCAGCTCGCCATGAGCCTCGATTTCCTTCTTGGCCTTTTCCAGTTCCT
>NC_090744.1:120115933-120120933 GCF_036898095.1 Palaemon carinicauda | reverse complement strand
TGTTGATAGTATTGCCAGTGCAAATAAAAAGACGAATTCTCTACTACAAAAGGAAATTTTACTGGCGTTAACTTATAAGCTGGAATATAATCCTTCAAGGATTATGTTAATCAAAGTCTTCTTAGGGTTTTTTTTGTTGTAAATCCACTGACGCTTTATATATATATATATATATATATATATATATATATATATATATATATATATATATATATATATATATATATATATATATATACATATATATATATATATACATATATATATATATATACATATACATATATGTATATATATATATATATATATATATATATATATATATATATATATATATATATATATACACACACTTCAAAATTCAAATATATGCAACATTTAGAGATTTAAAAGTCAACATTAGAGTGTGTCATTGACCTTGTATTAAATAAAAGCATATTTCCTGGAATGTAATACTGGCCAGCTTCTTCAATGAAGAATATTCCAAAGTAGTTCCTTTTTCAGAGGATGATAATTTTAATGGACGAAGAACTTCATCTCCTTAGTAAGCGTTTTCTAAATGTTGTAGAGACTGTGCAGAAAGTGCAAGTGGAGTGTCAGCCAACAATGGTAGCCTTCTGGAAGCGTTGTAAATTTTGCAGAGGTTTCATCCAGATTCTAAATTATTATTATTATTATTACTTGCTAAGCTACAGCCCTAATTTGAAAAACAGGATGCTATAAGGCCAGGGGCTCCTACAGGGAAAATAGCTCATTGAGGAAAGGAAACAAGGAAAAATAAAATATTTTAAGAAGATCAATAAGATTAAAATAAATATCTCCTATATAAATTATAAAACCTTTAATAAAGCAAGAGGAAGAGAAATAAGATAAAATAATGTGCCGGAGTGTACCCTCAAGCAAGAGAACTCTAACCTAAGACAGTGGAAGACCATGGTACAGAGGCTGTGGCACTACCCAAGACTAGAGTACAATGGTTTGATTTTGGAATGTCCTCCTAGAAGAGCTGCTTACCATATCTAAAGAGTCTCTTCTACCCTTACAAAGAGAAAAGTGGCCACTGAATAATTATAGTGCAGTAAGAAGAATTGCTTGGTAATCTGCGTTGTCAGGTGTATGAGGACAGAAGAGGATGTGTAAGGAATAGGCCAGACTATTCGGTGTATTTATTAGGTAAAGGGAAAATGAACCGTAACCAGAGAGAAGGATCCAATGTACTACTGACTGTCCAGTCAAAAGACCCCATAACTCTCTAGCGGTAGTATCTCAATGGGTGGCTGGTGCCACGGCCAACCTCTGTGTCATAGAGTGGAGAGATCAATGAGTGGGAAAAAGGTAAGGGTGTCCTTATGACGTGGGTGAGGTCCTTACTATGTCAACATGAATTATTATTATTATTATTATTATTATTATTATTATTATTATTATTATTATTATTACTTGCTAAGCTACAACACTAGTTGGAAAAGCAGGATGCCATAAGCCCAGGGTCCGCCTAGGGAAAATAGCTTTTCTTTATAAACTTTAAAAACTTTAACAGAACACGAGGAAAAAAATCAGATGGAATAGTGTGCCCGAGTGTACCCTCAAGCAAGAGAACTCTAACCCAAGACAGTGGAAGACCATGTTTCCTAATGGTATAGTTACTCATCTTTAATTCTAAAATCACCGTCATCTGCCTACTTCTTATCAGTTTCAAATGCTAAAATGTCCTAAGGTTGGCAAGCAAGTACACTGATTAGAAACGTTCCTGCCTGGCGGTCCGTTGGACGGGAGTTCGAGATCCACTCAAACTCGATAGCATGAAATACTGCCTGCAACCTCACCACATTTGCGAGTTAAGGATTGGGATTTGAGGGATCATATAGGTCTACATGCTGACTCATGAGCAGACATTTCCTCACCATCCCAGGTCCTAGCTTGGGTGGAGAGGGGTCTTTGGCGCTGACCTTATGTATATTTGGCCAATCTCTAGGGCATTGTCCTGTCCCTTGCCTTAGTCATTCATGATGGCCTTTAAATCTATAATCTGTTCCTGTATTATCTCCATAGATAAAATTTCCTTCAGCTGTTATCTGTTCATCTCAAACATTTTATTTACTATCAGATTATTCCTTGTTATATCATAATATGCTATTTTCTCCATCAGTTATTTCTTAATTATCTCAAATACTAATTTTCATGTCGGCTATTACCCAAAGATTTTAATTACCCCAAGTTAACTCATTTGTTCCCAATTATTCAAAACAGCCTTTTTTTTTCCCCCTCCCCCCCTCAAAAAAATCCTATAGTTGAATCTGTATTCTCCAATATATCCAGATTTCTTATATTTGAATCTATATTTTCTAATGTCCCCAGATTTCCTATTGTTGAATCTGTATTCTCTAATATCCCCAGATTTCCTATAGTTGAATCTGTATTCTCTAATATCCCCAGATTTCCTATAGTTGAATCTGTATTCTCTAATATCCCCAGATTTCCTATAGTTGAATCTGTATTCTCTAATATCCCCAGATTTCCTATAGTTGAATCTGTATTCTCTAATATCCCCAGATTTACTATAGTTGAATCTGTATTCTCTAATATCCCCAGATTTCTTATATTTGAATCTGTATTCTCTAATATCCCCAGATTTCCTATAGTTGAATCTGTATTCAATAACATTCCCAGATTTCGTATCGTTGAATCTGTATTCTCTAATATCCCCAGATTTACTATAGTTGAATCTGTATTCTCTAATATCCCCAGATTTCTTATATTTGAATCTGTATTCTTTAATATCCACAGATTTCCTATAGTTGACTCTGTATTCTCTAATATCCCCAGATTTCCTATAGTTGAATCTGTATTCTCTAATATATCAGATTTACTATAGTTGAATCTGTATTCTCTAATATCCCCAGATTTCTTATATTTGAATCTGTATTCTCTAATATCCCCAGATTTCTTATATTTGAGTCTGCATTCTGTTATATCCCCAGATTTCCTATAGTTGAATCTGTATTCTCTAATATCCCCAGATTTCCTCTAGTTGAATCTGTATTCTCCAATATCCCCAGATTTCCTATAGTTGAATCTGTATTCTCTAATATCCCCAGATTTCCTCTTGTTGAATCGGTATTCTCTAATATCCCCAGATTTCCTCTTGTTGAATCTGTATTCTCTAATATCCCCAGATTTTCTCTAGTTGAATCTGTATTCTCTAATATCCCCAGATTTCCTATTTTTGAATCTGTATTCTCCAATATCCCCAGATTTCCTCTAGTTGAATCTGTATTCTCTAATATCCCCAGATTTCCTCTAGTTGAGTCTGTATTCTCCGATATCCCCAGATTTCCTATAGTTGAATCTGTATTCTCTAATATCCCCAGATTTCCTCTAGTTGAATCTGTATTCTCTAATATCCCCAGATTTCCTATAGTTGAATCTGTATTCTCCAATATCCCCAGATTTCCTCTTGTTGAATCTGTATTCTCTAATATCCCCAGATTTCCTCTTGTTGAATCTGTATTCTCCAATATCCCCAGATTTCCTCTTGTTGAATCTGTATTCTCTAATATCCCCAGATTTCCTCTTGTTGAATCTGTATTCTCTAATATCCCCAGATTTCCTATAGTTGAATCTGTATTCTCTAATATCCCCAGATTTCCTCTAGTTGAATCTGTATTCTCTAATATCCCCAGATTTCCTATAGTTGAATCTGTATTCTCTAATATCCCCAGATTTCCTATAGTTGAATCTGTATTCTCTAATATTGCCAGATTTCCTATAGTTGAATCTGTATTCTCTAATATCCCCAGATTTCCTCTTGTTGAATCTGTATTCTCTAATATCCCCAGATTTCCTCTTGTTGAATCTGTATTCTCTAATATCCCCAGATTTCCTCTTGTTGAATCTGTATTCTCTAATATCCCCAGATTTCCTCTTGTTGAATCTGTATTCTCTAATATCCCCAGATTTTCTCTAGTTGAATCTGTATTCTCTAATATCCCCAGATTTCCTCTAGTTGAATCTGTATTCTCTAATATCCCCAGATTTCCTATAGTTGAATCTGTATTCTCCAATATCCCCAGATTTCCTCTAGTTGAATCTGTATTCTCTAATATCCCCAGATTTCCTCTAGTTGAATCTGTATTCTCTGATATCCCCAGATTTCCTCTAGTTGAATCTGTGTTCTCTGGTATCCCCAGATTTCCTCTAGTTGAATCTTTATTCTCTAATATCCCCAGATTTCCTCTTGTTGAATCTGTATTCTCTAATATCCCCAGATTTCCTCTAGTTGAATCTTTATTCTCTAATATCCCCAGATTTCCTCTTGTTGAATCTGTATTCTCTAATATCCCCAGATTTCCTCTAGTTGAATCTGTATTCTCTAATATCCCCAGATTTCCTATAGTTGAATCTTTATTCTCTAATATCCCCAGATTTCCTCTAGTTGAGTCTGTATTCTCTGATATCCCCAGATTTCCTCTAGTTGAATCTGTGTTCTCTGGTATCCCCAGATTTCCTCTAGTTGAATCTGTGTTCTCTGGTATCCCCAGATTTCCTCTAGTTGAATCTGCATTCTCTAATATCCCCAGATTTCCTCTAGTTGAGTCTGTATTCTCTGATATCCCCAGATTTCCTCTAGTTGAATCTGTGTTCTCTGGTATCCCCAGATTTCCTATAGTTGAATCTGTATTCTCTAATATCCCCAGATTTCCTCTAGTTGAGTCTGTATTCTCTGATATCCCCAGATTTCCTCTAGTTGAATATGTGTTTTCTGGTATCCCCAGATTTCCTATAGTTGAATCTGTATTCTTTAATATCCCCAGATTTCCTCTAGTTGAGTCTGTGTTCTCTGGTATCCCCAGATTTCCTCTAGTTGAGTCTGTATTCTCTGATATCCCCAGATTTCCTCTAGTTGAGTCTGTGTTCTCTGGTATCCCCAGATTTCCTCTAGTTGAGTCTGTATTCTCTGATATCCCCAGATTTCCTCTAGTTGAGTCTGTGTTCTCTGG
>NC_090744.1:120100933-120105933 GCF_036898095.1 Palaemon carinicauda | reverse complement strand
CTTCTTCTCTAGCTCGCTCTCCACGTGCGTGCACTCTGTTTATATATATATATATATATATATATATATATATATATATATATATATATATATATATATATATATATATATATATATAAAAATAACGTGTGTGTCTCTGTGTTTGGTTAGTTTTGTGTATATAAATCTAATTTGTAAGTCGGTCACTAGTACACTGTACTGTCCATTCCCCATGGCGCTCATGAGTGACCCTTAAAACTTTTGATATTTTGATATTTCTCAAAGCAATCTCAATAGTCTAAAACTACTTATTTATTATAAATAAAAAATAGAAAATTATGATACAACGACCTAGATGAAAAATTTATTGTATGTGCTAATGCCTAATATTAATTTGAAATTAGATACCATGAGTAAAGTAGAATATATGCGATGGAAAGTCTAAAAATGTATAGCGCCATTTTGTGTTTTTTTGCAATAACATTGTGAAACAGAATTGCATATTTTTTTTATTTTTTTTTATTAGTTTTTTATTTTTTTTGCAATAACATTGTGAAACAGAATTGCATTTTTCTCATCATTTGATTCGATGAAAACAAAGTTGACCTACATTACCTGGGCCTCTCTGTGGTTACAATCATCATCGTTGCACAAGTCAATATTTTCTTCCACATGTGAATGCTGTTGCAAAATATATTGCTTAGTTTAATTACCCCCACCAAGGTAATTGGAAGGAGGTTATGTTTTCGATTGATTTTTTTTTTCTTTTTAACAGGTTCCTGGTCACCATTTTAATCGTATTGAAACTTGCAGGGATTAAATATTATATTAGGTCAAGGTCATGGTCAAGCAAAATATCCGGTTCACGTAATCAGCCATAAGCTTGGACATCGTAGTCACAGAGACTTCAAACTTGGTTCATATATGAGTGTATGAATATATACAATAATTAATACATGTTAAGGTCAAAGGTTAAGGTCAAGGTCGAGCAAAAGGTCGAGAAATAAGATGCCGCAGTGGTGGTCTGTGCATTACTGAGTGCTCCTCTATTTAGAATTGTTATTATTTTAAAATAGTAGGAAGGGAAAAATCATTTATGGATTATCACATAGATATAGGAAAAGAATGGCTTGAGTTGATGGATTATATTATGATTATTATTATTATTATTATTATTATTATTATTATTATTAATTAATCTACAACGCTAGTTGGAAAAGCAGGATGCTATAAGCAGCCCAAGGGCTCCAACAGGGAAAAGTAGCCCTGTGAAGAAAGGAAATAAATAAATTACAAAAGAATTAACAAAATTGAAATTAAAATAAGATATTTAAGAATTGTAACCACATTGAAATAGGTCTTTCTTATGTAAGGTAGAAAAAACAAGTGGAAGAGAAGTAAGATAGAATAGTGTGTCCATTTTCCTTTGGGAAGAAAAACTAAATAAGAGACTGCTATGAAAATTAAGCATAGATTAAATGTTCAAGCGAATTTTAATTTGTTACTTAAAAAAAAAAACTGAAAAAAAAGTATCAAAGATATGATATATTAGAAGTCACTCTTTAGTAAGAATGTACTATTTCATTGGTGTATCAAAAATAAAGCATGAACCTTAACATTCATGCTGGTTTTGGATTTATTAGACAAAAAACTCAATAAAGTCCCAAAGCTATATTAGAAGTCACTTACTTTTTAAAGTTTTTGAAGGCCGCTCATAAATGGCCATGACCAAGGAGGGCCAGGCAATGACTGCTGATGACTCTGCAGATAGACCTATAGGCTCCCCCAAACGCCCCATCCTTGAAATGTTAGTATACGCCTTTAATGAAAACGCAGCTGATAGATTACGGTTTCATGAAAGTTGGGTTTTATTTAAACATTCATTATCACACTTTGCCTCCACTAGAGACATAAGAATCCATACTTCGCCTCCATTGGAGACATAAGAATCCATACTTCGCCTCCAGTGAATACGTAAGAGTCCATACTTCGCCTCCGTTAAACCCGTAAGAATCCATAATTCCCCTCCACTGCAGACGTAAGAATCCATACTTCGTCCACTAGAGATGTAAGAATCCATACTTCGCCTACACTGGAGACATAAGAATCCTTACTTTGCCTCCACAAGAGACGTTAGAATCCATACTCTGCCTTCATTATAGACGTAAGAATCCACACTTCGCCTCCAGTAGAGACGTAGGATCCATACTTCGCCTCCACTAGAGACAGAAGAAATCATACTTTGCCTCCACTAGAGACGTAAGAATCCATACTTCACCTCCATTAGAGAGGTAAGAATCTAATCTCGTGGTCTATATATGTACCACCATTGAAAACAAATGAATACTACTACTTTTAAGAGTAACTTTACAAATTCTTACTATTAATGCCGTAATGAATTCTTCAATTACATGGTCATTTCTTTTTGGATTTTACAATGGCAAATTTTAAATGCTGTATGAGGCTGTAGGAATGATTCCTACAGCACCAAAGTTGTTTTATTTAATTTAATTTAATTTTTATGAATACTTGATGGATGCATCTGCAAACAGATTTAAATGTTTAAAAAGTTGTTCATGAATGGCAGAGGCAAGGGAAAGTGTCATTGCCCTATCAAGCAGGACAATGCCCTAGAGACTGACCCTATATACTATGATCACTGCCAAGGCCCCCTCTCCACCCAATCTAGGACCAAGGAGGACCAGGCAATGGCTGCTGATGACTCAGCAAATAGACCTATAGACTCTTCTAAACCCCACATCCTTAGCTCACAAGGATGGTAAGGTTACAGCGACCAAAGAAACTAACGAGTTTGAGCAGCAGTCGAACCCCAGTCTGGCGTTCACCAGTCAAGGACGTTATCACATCGGTCACTTATAAATCTGTCATTGAATGGTACAATTGAATAATAAGACGAAGGAAGAAATGTTTTAGATCAGTCAGTGGTATACAGGAATACAGTAACACCTTGATAAGAATATCAGAATATTGTAGATTTATATCTGGTTGAAGTAAATGTATTCATCACAATCCACGAATAGATTAATGCTTAAAACTTGTATATTGGAAACAGGAAAACCAAAAGTTCCAGTAACATTATTTCGGTAAAGAGTTCCAATGTTAAACTGAAAATCCCATTTGGGAAGATAAAACTTGCTGCCAACAATGAACTGAAATTCCCAAATAATGTGCTTTTACAAGAAGTCCAATATCATAAAACCCTTATAAATTTATATCTAATCAAATTCTTAGTTCATCATTTGATGAGTTATCAAAAATATATTAGAAATTTGGTAGCATTGCCAAAATTTAAATTGTTTAATTTACATTTGCAAAAAGTCACGTGACTTAAAAAATTATATTAATAAACCTTATAAATATATATCTAATGACATTCCTAGTTTAAGATTTCGCAGGTTACTCAAAGTATATATTTGAATCTTGGTAACCTTAACAAAATTTAGAATACAATTATGTTTCATTGTTTTTGAAAGAAACTAAATATTTTTTTTTGGATTCTTCTTCTATTGTTTCCTAAAGATAACACCAACGAACACATAACAGGAAAGCTCTTACTCTGTGAACATTACTGGTTTTATTAAAACTATTATAATTTTCCAAAGTTTGAGGAACCGGGGTTTTCTCTCTCTCTCTCTCTCTCTCTCTCTCTCTCTCTCTCTCTCTCTCTCTCTCTCTCTCTCTCTCTCTCTCTCTCTCTCTCTATGTATATATATATATATATATATATATATATATATATATATATATATATATATATATATATATGTGTGTGTGTATTTATATCTATATATATATTATATATATCTATTTATCTATATATATATATATATATATATATATATATATATATATATATATATATATATATATATATATATATATATATATATACATATATGATATTAACCAAAAACTATTTTTGAATAAGCAATCAGTGGTACAAATACCGGTATTTCCTTTGGTCAGTTGTGTATGTTTTTAATCGTGTGAGAAAACTTTACTTTTATTATTATTATTATTATTATTATTATTATTATTATTATTATTATTATTATTAACAATTTCAACTTATTGAAGCCCATATGATTCTTTCAGCATCATTATTCATGAGACTGAAAATTTTTCAATTTTGTTTGACATTCATATAAAAATCCTCCAATTTCTCTCTCTCTCTCTCTCTCTCTCTCTCTCTCTCTCTCTCTCTCTCTCTCTCTCTCTCTCTCTCTCTCTCTCTCTCTCTCTCTCTGTAAGTACACACGTCTTCATATGCCAATAGAAGCTTAGTTGTCATAACCAGACTCCATGTTTGCCAGCAATCTGAATATGTTGTCTTCTGTAATTACCCTTACTTTGGAGTAAGGGTAAATTTGCTTAGCAACAATTATATTTGGCTTATCCCAGTTAAGGAAGATAATTTAATTTTATTGTATTATTCCTCTTACATGGTCAGACCCTCGATAACTATAGAGGTTCCCCAGCTACGAAGAAAAAAACTATTCCATATATCAAAACTGCAATTTATTGTGACGATAACGATCGTAACATACGGTACATAGCAGGACTGAAACCTACGATTTTTCTGCTGAATAAACTTTTGCAGAAAACTTCGTGAAAGAAAATGTCAAACAAATTTCCGATTCCTAAATACGGTAGAAAAAAAAACTCGTCCTTTTGCAACATTTTTCTTGTTTGAATAATGTTTTTTTGTCGGCAATTGGCCTTTTTTACTTCTATTGTATTTAGGAATTGGAACTTTGCCAATTTCCTTCACGAAGTTTGTGCAATGGTATATTCAGCAGAAAAATCGTAGATTTCAGTCCTGCTATGTATGGTACGATCGTTATCGTCACAATATGTTGCTGTTTTCATACAAGGAATATTAATGGACTGGTTTATATGTTTTGAAAAATGTCAGTGATAATGTTTTCAGTTGTGTCATTTATGAATCAATGGAACAAGGTGGGGCATCTCTCTCTCTCTCTCTCTCTCTCTCTCTCTCT
>NC_090744.1:120090000-120095433 GCF_036898095.1 Palaemon carinicauda | reverse complement strand
AATTTTCTCTCTCTCTCTCTCTCTCTCTCTCTCTCTCTCTCTATATATATATATATATATATATGTATATATATAATATATATATATATATATATATATAAAGAGAATTTTCGATTTGACAAATTGTCCTTACGGCCAATGGGTGGAAGCCCCATCAATCATCACTATTTTTATTGATATATGAGAAAACCTCTGTGGAAATGGAAAAAAAAAGAATCGTTAAAAGAAAGTTGGAAAAAAAAATTGTGGACCATTTGTTATTTTACGGTCAGTTTGTTGACCGCGTAGAGTAGCTGAGTAAAAACCTATATTTTTGGGGGAGAATTTATCCAAAAAAAAAAATGTATGACGAGATGAAGGTAAAGCAATTATTAGGATGGGCAACAAAACCAATCGTTTCAGAGAATTTTAATCTAGTGTTGATGTGTTTTGGGAAGGGAAAAATATAGAGGGTTAGAAATCTTTTGATCGAGCGTTTTGTGATTGTGATAAAAAAAAATATATATATGATACGTATTCTTTTATATTAAATTTTGTGGAATTCTTGGAAGAGACATCCATAAATACGTATAAATACATATATTTTCATACACACATATGTGTGTGTATATATATATATATATATATATATGTATATATATATATATATATATATATTTATATATATTTATGTATATATATATATAAATATCCATATACCTATATAAATATATATATATATATATATATATGTGTGTGTGTGTGTGTGTGTGTGTGGGATATTGTATCTGTGTGTGTATATGCAGTATATCTTCCTGTGTATGGATATGTATGTAGGTTCTTTTGTATGCATATATAATTAGATAGGAGTTCTTCCCTAGATGTTTATTATTGAAGCTCCATGTCTTAGGAATCTTTTTCCCCTTCTATAACTCATAACTCATGTAAGGGCTACCTACACACGCCCTTTCCCCATGCAATAATATCATATAGATAATTTTTTCAAGGATAGATGTTCTTTTAATAGATATCTAATCCAAACAAACCTCTCTCTTTGCGTGTCCGTGTTTTTTTTTTTTTTTTTTTTTTTTTTTATACGACATTTATTTCAATAACAGTTGCTAAAAACAGTCATTGGTTTAATTTGGCTTTAACACGCCCCTGGGCATAACTATGGAATATGTTGTGATTGGCTGTCATTCATAAAATATATATAAAGAAATATAATGTTATGGCCAAAGTCCGATAATAAATTTTTTCTCTTATGAAAAGGCGCTCTGTGGTAAACAAAAGTTTCCCTGTTGGGACCCCTGGGCTTTTAGCATCCTGCTTTAACAACACTGGTTGTAGCTTAGCTAATAATAATAATAATAATAATAATAATAATAATAATAATAATAATATCTTTATTATGAAAATTTGTTGTAAGGATTATCAGTGTATTTATTAGTCAGTCTGAAATTTAATAGAAACTGAGAAAGACATTTCGACTTTGGACGAGATTTTCAAGAAATCTTCCTGGGTATTAAATAAAGGGAAATATATGAAATTGATAAAATTATGCTGTAGTATTTAAGAAGAGAAGTAATCTAATTTCGACAGATTTCGAAGCAAAGTACTTGTAGCATTATTGAACCTTCAAGGAAATGGTTGTACATTAAATAACAATTAGAAATTCTAATTTTGAAAGAATAGAGAATGGGGGGTTTCTTTTGTCTATAAATAAATATATGTAAACATTTACATCAAGGTATTTTGAGAGAGAGAGAGAGAGAGAGAGAGAGAGAGAGAGAGAGATAAACATTTATATCAAAGTATTTTAAAAGAAAATCGTCTGCCGAAAAGAGAGAGAGAGAGAGAGAGAGAGAGAGAGAGAGAGAGAGAGAGAAGGGGGGGGGTCAGTGCTAACCCGGCGATGGTTATTGCGTAGGCTTTAAAAATTGGTCTTATCGCCATGGCTCCCTCTATGATGGTATTGCTCTGTCTTCACAATTCCAGGCAAAATGTCCGAGAAAATTCTTCACCAAAATAACAGAAACCTACTGGCGAATCCATTCTAGCATTAGTGAGAGAGAGAGAGAGAGAGAGAGAGAGAGAGAGAGAGAGAGAGAGAATTATAAAAGTGCCCCCTTATTCTAGAATTACTTGTTAAACTTTGTGAAAAACATTTTATAAATGCATCAGAATAGAATTTCCGTAGCAGACAGAGAGAGAGAGAGAGAGAGAGAGAGAGAGGGTTGTGCTAATTCTTATGATATTTCATTATAGAAATCTGAGAGAGAGAGAGAGAGAGAGAGAGAGAGAGAGAGAGAAATAGTTGTGCTAATTTTTTTAATATCTCATTGTATAAATCTGAGAGAGAGAGAGAGAGAGAGAGAGAGAGAGAGAGAGAGTTGTGCTAATTCTTATATTTCACTGTAGAAATCTGAGAGAGAGAGAGAGAGAGAGAGAGAGAGAGAGAGAGAGAGAGAAATAGTTGTGCTAATTCTTTTAAATGTTTCATTGTATAAATCTGTAAGAGAGAGAGAGAGAGAGTTTTGCTAATTCTTATATTTCATTGTAGAAATCGAATGTATTTTTCCTTTTCATGTCGCTTTCATCCTAAAGAAATAATTTTATTTTTATTTGGTTTTATTTTGAATGACAAGAGTCATAACTAGAAAAAAAGCTTTTAGAAATTAAGGGAGCTAAATTAACTAAATATCATCTAAATATTCTTAGATATTTCTAAAATTAAACCAGATGCTGTTTTGTCACTAAATCTATCTCAATTTTGAGCTTTATAATTTGGAGTGACAGCAGTCAAATCTTCAAAAAAAAAAAAAAAGACATATAAAAGTACTTTTAGATACTCAATACTAAATTAAATGATTATTATTTAAATACTTTTAGATCTGCTATCTAAAATCACACCAAATGAAATGTTTTTCAATGTTATCCACATTTTCCATTTCCAAGTCTGACGTGAACTGATCTGCTATAATAACTTTTTGGGGGGTTGCGTTAATATTAAATGTGATGAATAAAACGATTTCCGAAACAAAACAAAAAAAAAATAATTCAACTTGTGATATTTATTCAAAACTCTTTATCAATCATTGGTTTGATTTTTCTTGCTTGATAGTTTTTTTTTTTTTCTATTCGAGTTATCAAAATCTTTTCATCTCCTGTTAAGTCTTTCTTTCGAGTAATGTTCTAACAAATTCGCGTGCTAATTATTAGCCGTGAAATGTATGCATTCCTTGTTTCTAATGGCAAATAGCCAACATAGTTTGCAGAGCAGACTTTCAACGAGAGAGAGAGAGAGAGAGAGAGAGAGAGAGAGAGAGAGAGAAAGAGAGAGACTGCGTTTATTAAGGATGATGTCCTGAAAATGATGGAAGACAGATTTCAAGATGTGAAATGAAACTTCCTATAATATCGATGTGTTTGTCACACCCTGGGAGTGGAAGACATATAAATGCAAAATTTAACAGAGAGAGAGAGAGAGAGAGAGAGAGAGAGAGAGAGAGAGAGAGAGAGAGAAGGTTGGCAATAATTCCGCTAACTATCCTTCCCAAATCCCGAATCAAAACCGGATTAAATATCAGAACACAGATGGAACTGCTTCATCTGGTTTTCATACCGAGTTTGTTTCCCTTTATTCTTATTTTAATTTGAAAGATACAGATGATGAATTTGTACTCCAATGATACACTATCTTTCCATTATAGTTTCAATTACTCTTTGGTACAAATGATTCTCGTAACTACCTGGTAGGTAGAACTTCAAAAGTTCAAACTTGCAGCAAATGTTCTTATGTTGAACTGGCTGACATAAGTATTTTTATAGTGTATGTATGAAATATCATTTTTGATGTTGTTACTGTTTTTAAAATATTTTATTAATTGTTAATTATTTCTCATATCGTTTATTTATTTTATTATTTCCTTTCCTCACTGGGCTATTTTTCACTGTTGGAGCCCTTGGTCTTATAGCATCTTGCTTTCACAACTAGGTAAGCTAATAATAATAATAATAATAATAACAATAATATTATTATTGCTGATGATGATGATAATGATGATGATGATGAACTACATGATAATTTTGTTTCTAGAATTGTAAGTCTGTCAAACAACGGTCATGATATATTTGGTTCCTCTTTTATTCCTAGGCAAACAAAGACACCAAATAAATCATCTATTTAATGTTTACCCTGAGGTATTACTTTCTATTCAGATACGAACGCGTTCAGAAACTTCGAACTGCTGAGATCTTCCCTCGCATGACATATCAAGAAGCAAACCTTCACATACAAGTTGCGAAATAGTTCACTCTCTTTCTTTGGGTTGCGAAGGCGTTCATGCATATGATTTATCAAGTTGCAAAGACCTTCCTGCAAATCAAGTTGCAAGCTCGTAAAGCTATCTCAAAGTTGCGAATGTCTTCAATTCATCAAGTTGCTAGCACATTCACACACTTCAAGTTAACAAGACGTTTTCATACTATTTTACTCGAATGGTTGTACGTAGCAATTCCGTGCAGGATGACGTATTTTGAAATTTCAGCCGACGGTCCTATTTGGTATTTTTTTTTATATTATTTTTTAGGTTCTCGTAAGATTTCTATTATGTCTCTTGTCTGATTTAAAATAGATAGATCGTAGGTTGGCCAAGGCACCAGCCAACCGTTGAGGTACTACCGCTAGAGAATTATTGTTTCCTTTGACTGGCCAAACAATACTACGGTAGACATCTCTGATTATGGCTCATTTTCCCTATGCCTACACATACACTGAATTGTCTTGTCTGATTTAATATAGGTAGGTCGTAGGTTGGCCAAGGCACAAGCCATCCGTTGAGATACTACCGCTAGAGAGTTATTGCTTCCTTTGACTAGCCAAATAATACTACATTAGATCCCTCTCTGGTTACGACTCATTTTCCCTGTGTCTTCACAGACACTAAATTGTCTGGCCTATTCTTAACACATATCCTCCTTCCTAACCGAAAAATTCTTCTTCATTCAAGCGGTTAACCGATGTACATTAATGGTACAGTGGCTACTTTCCACTTGTAACGGTAACAAATTCGTTAGCAACTCTTCTTGGAGGATACTCGTAATCCAACCATTGTTCTCTAGTCTTGGCTAGTGCCATAGCCTCTGTACCATGGTCTTCCACTGTCCTAAGTTAGAGATCCATACTATTATATTTCCTCATTTATTTTTCTCACTGGCTATTTTCTCTGTTGGAGAAGCGTCCTAGGGTTGCTGTTTCAGAAATTAGTAATAATAATAATAATAATAATAATAATAATAATAATAATATCCATTTGTGTTTGGGTGAATTTTTTCGGCATATTAAGTGTTCCAGCGTCTATTTCCTCTTCATCAACCATATTAAGTAGCAATGAAGTAAAGGATAATACCATATATCCCGTATAAAACATTTACAATGACAATATGAAGTAA
>NC_090744.1:120080000-120082500 GCF_036898095.1 Palaemon carinicauda | reverse complement strand
CGAATAATATTATCAGTACTAAAGTCTCTTGTCCACTCCGGGCCCCTCGTAAGTAACCATCAGGCGTCTCGTTGCGTGATTGATAATCTAATTAAATGTCCGGAGTGATGCAGGCCAAGTCGGGTTAAAGAGGTCGCCTTGCTCTGCCCGCAGGAGTGTGGGGATTTAGGAGATGTGTGTGGGGAGGTGGGAGGTCTTTGGAGGGGGGGGTCTTTGGAGGGGTGTGGGGATGCGAGAAGGTTTTAGAGGGGTGTGGGGATGTGGGAGATCTGGGAAGAATGTGGGGATGTGGGAGGCCTTAGGAGTAGTGTTGAGATGTGGGAGGTCTTTGGAGGAGTGTGGGGATGTGAGAAGTTTTTAGAGGGGTGTGGGGATGTGGGAGGTCTGGGAAGAATGTAGGGATGTGGGAGGCCTCAGGAATAGTGTTGAGATGTGGGAGGTCTTTGGAGGGGTGTGGGGATGCGAGAAGGTTTTAGAGGGGTGTGGGGATGTGGGAGATCTGGGAAGAATGTGGGGATGTGGGAGGCCTTAGGAGTAGTGTTGAGATGTGGGAGGTCTTTGGAGGAGTGTGGGGATGTGAGAAGTTTTTAGAGGGGTGTGGGGATGTGGGAGGTCTGGGAAGAATGTAGGGATGTGGGAGGCCTCAGGAATAGTGTTGAGATGTGGGAGGTCTTTGGAGGGGTGTGGGGATGCGAGAAGGTTTTAGAGGGGTGTGGGGATGTGGGAGATCTGGGAAGAATGTGGGGATGTGGGAGGCCTTAGGAGTAGTGTTGAGATGTGGGAGGTCTTTGGAGGAGTGTGGGGATGTGAGAAGTTTTTAGAGGGGTGTGGGGATGTGGGAGGTCTGGGAAGAATGTAGGAATGTGGGAGGCCTCAGGAATAGTGTTGAGATGTGGGAGGTCTTTGGAGGGGTGTAGGGATGTGAGAGGTAGTAGGAGGGGTGTGAGGAGATAGGAGGTCTTAGGAGAAGTGTGGAAATATGGGGTGTCTCTGGAGGTTTGTGGGGATGTGGGGGTTCTTATGAGTGGTGTGGGGAGATAGGAGATCTTAGGAGATGTATAGCGGGGTGGGAGGTCTTAAGAGGCGTGTGAGGATATGGGAGGCCTCAGGAGTAGTGTTGAGAGTGGGAGGTCTTACACGGGTGGTTGGGAGGTGGGATGTCTTAGGAGGGGTGTGGGGAGGTGGGAGGTCTTACGAGGGGTGTGGGGAGGTGGGAGTTCATAGTTGGAATGTGGGGAGGTGGGAGGCCTTAGGAGGGGCATGGGGATAGTCTTAGCAGTGGTAGTGAGATGTGGGAGGCCTTAGGAGAGGTGTTTGGAGGTAGAAGGTCTTAGGAGGAGTTTGGGGACGTGGGATGTCTTAGGAGAGGTGTGGGGAGGTGGAAGGTCTTATGGGAGGTCTTAAGAGGGATATGGGAATATGGGGAGGTCTTAGGGTGTGTGTGAGGAGGTGGGAGGCGTATGGGGATGTGGGAGGTCTTATTAGAGCTTTGGGATGCGGGAATTGTTGGATATTACTCCTTGAGAAAGACGTATCGGTCTAGTCATGCAAAGGTCTCGTGCGTCCAGCATTATGTCCGCCGTAGAGGAAATGAAGAGTTTTCATTCTCTGATTATGAAAACTCATTTGTATAATGATTCTTCGGATGATTTAACGATGCCGTTATGATTGCTTGAACTGGGCAAACAAGAGAGCATGATGGCAATAAATTAGACTAATGATGTTTTCTGTGGAAGATGGTTTATGGGATATTTCTGTGGCTAAGCTTTATAATCCTGTGATAGAGAGAGAGAGAGAGAGAGAGAGGAGAGAGAGAGAGAGAGAGAGAGAGTGACTGCTTAGATTATTAGGGTGAGTTTTTAATACGGGATTCAGGTAGATTTTGAGCCACTCTAGAACAAATAACTTTCCAAGCTTCTGTTGGATTTCAGATCGATGTATAATACCCTGTACCAATGGTCCAAACTTTGTTTAGAAAGATTTCTAGGAGAGAGAGAGAGAGAGAGAGAGAGAGAGAGAGAGAGAGAGAGAGAGAGAGTGTCTTCATATAGCAACTAAATTTGTCATCTTTATTTCTTACAACCTTTCATATTTTCACGGGAGTTCATCAGTTAGGATGCTCTGAATAATAAATGTTTCATTTGAAATGCAAGTTGAATTTTTTATTTGGTATATTGATAATGTGCTAATGGCACGAGGAGAAGATGTCCGCGTTTCAAAATTAATAATAATAATAATAATAATAATAATAATAATAATAATAATAATAATAATAATAATAATAATAATAATAATAGTAGAAGTAGTAGTAGTAGTAGTAATAATCATCATCATCATCATCATCATCATTATTTTATTATTATTATTATTATTATTATTATTATTATTATTATTATATTTTGATTGTTTATTTCTTCTGTAATTTGTTTATTTCATTTCCTCGCTGGGCTATTTTTCCTTGTTGGAGCCCTTGGGCTTATAGAATCCTGCTTTTCTAACT
>NC_090744.1:120060000-120065000 GCF_036898095.1 Palaemon carinicauda | reverse complement strand
TAGTAATCTGGTTTGACAAGCGTTTAATTTTGGGTGTTAAGGGTTCATTTGTTATTGCCGTGAGTTATAAACAAACACAACAACAAATAAAAGAAAATAGAAATAGGGTAAGATAGAGTGTTTAGATTTATCATTAGTCACAACTCCCTCTTTTTTTTGTCATCTTGCTAGAGTATATATATTTGATTTGCTCTATTTTATTGCCATTAATTTTACTTTTTTTTTATCAAGCGAATGGTCCAACTGGTTATTGCATTATTAAATGCTTAGCCAATTCTTTCCAACAAAGGTATATTACTTCCAATATTTATAGCATCCAATCGATTGAAAGATAATTCAAGAAATTATAGTTTCTCTCTCTCTCTCTCTCTCTCTCTCTCTCTCTCTCTCTCTCTCTCTCTCTCTCTCTCTCTCTCTCTCTCTGTATTATATACGGAGCAATTAATAATAAATATGGCACAATCCAAGGGACTTCTTTAATCCAGAGTATTGTTACTGACACTGTCGTTGTTTTTATGTTAAAAGTGTCATGATATGCGGTCTACTGACCTTATACATTTATTAAAAAGGTAATTTTTTCAATAAAAATATTGAATTGCCTCAGTTTTTTTTATTAAAATTAAGAATTTGGAATATTATAAAATGAAATTTGAATGACTGAATTGTTATTACCTCCACCAAGGAGGTTATGCGATCGAGTCGGTTTATTGATTTATGTATTTGTCTGTGTGTGTGGACAGGGTTACGTCATAACCAATCGACGAATTTTAAAGAAATTTTCACCACAGATAGATCTTAGGTCATGGACGACCCCATTAAATTTTGGAG
Organism: Palaemon carinicauda; assembly: GCF_036898095.1. NCBI lineage: Eukaryota > Metazoa > Arthropoda > Malacostraca > Decapoda > Palaemonidae > Palaemon > Palaemon carinicauda. The sequence goes on along the minus strand of NC_090744.1, from coordinate 120,064,172 downwards.
ATGACCCGGATTCGCATTTTTAGGTAGTTTAAAGATAACGTCAAAATACCCGGTGGATTTTGACGAAAATTTCACCACAGATAGACTTAGGTCATGGATGTACCAATTAAATTTTGGTGATGATTCGGATCCGGCTTCAGATTCTAGATCCGAATTTGGATTTTGCGACAATTTCAAGATGACGTCAAAACTACTCGACAGATTTCGCCGAAATTTTCACCACATAAAGATTTTCGGTCATTGAAAGCCTCATTCAATTTTGGAGATGATCTGGATCCAGCTCCGGAGTCTAGATCAGGATTTGGATTTTTCGCTATTTTGAAGATAACGTCAAAACTACACGACGGATTTTGACGATTCTTTTACCACTGATAGATCTTATGTCATGGACGGCCTTATCAAATTTTGGAGATAATCCGGATCCGGCCTCGGATTCTAGATCTGGATTTGAATTTTTCAACATTTTAAAGATGACGTCAAAACTACTCGACAGATTTTGACGAAATTTCCACCACATATAGATCTTCGGTCATGGATGGCTTCATTAAATTTTGGACATGATCAGGACCCGGCTTCGGGTTCTAGATCCAAATTTGAACTTTTCGACATTTTAAAGATTACGTCAAAACTACTCGACGGATTTTGACGAAATTTACACCACAGATAGATCTCAGTCTATGAACGACTCCATTAACCTTTGGCGGAGGTCAGAAATCTCTTATTGCTCTTGATAATCTAGTATTTTGAGTTTTATTGTTTTGGAATATATCTGTAGATCTCTCACATTAAGAGGTGCGAGGTCTTTTGTCACAAATGGTTGGTCGAGTGTTAATCCAACTGGGCCATTTCCCATCCCAAAGCTTTCTGGGACTTGGGAGGGAACTCGTTATGTCCAGTAACTAAATCTCCTTTGATCGCTTCTACATATCTTGTTGAGCTTTCTTCATCACTCGGGGTGTTGGTGTAGCTGTAGCTGTTGGTGTAGGTGTAGGTGTATAGGTGTGGTTGCTAGGGAGGAGTTCTCTGGTTCACTGGGATTTCTCCCCACACAGTTTGAGAGGTTCTTTCCTTTGATCCAGTACTACTGTATTTTTTTTTTCTTTTTTAAATTTTGCCTTTTTATAATGTATATTTCAATTTTGACATAGCTTTTTTGAGACTGGGGTTGACATGAAATAGTCTGTAAAAGAGAATTATTAGAAGCTTCACTGTTTTTTTTTTTTTTTTTTTTTTTTTTGTTTTTTCTAAAAAAAATTTTTTGGTCCCCTTTTTTAATAACTTCGCAAAGCAATTTTTTTTTTTTTAAGTTGTCCTTTTTTTAATTCTATAGTTTATTACTTCTGTTTTCAACCGTTTTCAATTGGGCGAAGAATTTCTCAATTTTGTAATAAATATGTCCACAATTAAGAAGCATTTTTATAAAATATTGATAAAATTCCAATTTACCTTTTAATCTACCTTATATTATTGATATAAAATATTTTAGCAGAGTTTTTAAAAGCGGTCAATAAGTCAACGGCTACCGACAAATTGTTTCATAACTTCGGAACAACATTAAAATTTTGTCTTTTTAATCTTAAAAAAGGTTTCAATCAAACAAGTACAATAAAATACCTAAGTGAGAAAAAGAAAATAGGCATTTTCTTATTACTATTAATAACATTCTCAAGTTGTTTTTTTTTTTTTGTGTTTAATGTGGGTTTAGCACAATCACAACATTAGTATTGTGAATTTTACCTTTTAAGATTTTTTTTTTCATTTGGACTACATCTTTAATTTCTATATGATCTTCTACCTCAGTATCTTCAGAATGATAAAATCACACATACTCACATGCATACACACACATACACATACCGGGAGACACACAGGCACCTGCATGTAAATATATATATATATATATATATATATATATATATATATATATATATATATATATATATATATACAGTATATATATATATATATATATATATATATATATATATATATATATATATATATATATATATATATATGTGTGTGTGTGTGTGTGTGTCCATACATGTCTTCTCTTCTCTCTGGAACAAGAGGATTTTTCTTAGGATTACTTCCCTGTAAATCGTTAGGATTACTTCCCTGTAAATCCTTAAGATTACTTCCCTGTAAATCCTTAAGATTACTTCCCTGTAAATCCTTCTGATTACTTCCCTGTAAATCCTTCTGATTACTTCTCTATAAATCCTTGTGATTACTTCCATGTAAATCCTCAGGATTACTTCCATGTAAATCCTCAGGATTACTTCCCTGTAAACCCTTTGGATTACTTACCTGTAAATTCCTTGGATTACTTCCCTGTAAATCCTTAAGATTACTTCCCTGTAAATCCTTTGGATTACTTCCTCGTAAATCCTTAGGATTACTTCCCTGTAAATCCTTAAGATTACTTCCCTGTAAATCCTTCTGATTACTTCCCTGTAAATCCTTGTGATTACTTCCATGTAAATCCTCAGGATTACTTCCATGTAAATCCTCAGGATTACTTCCCTGTAAACCCTTTGGATTACTTACCTGTAAATCCCTTGGATTACTTCCCTGTAAATCCTTAAGATTACTTCCCTGTAAATCCTTTGGATTACTTCCTCGTAAATCCTTAGGATTACTTCCCTGTAAATCCTTAAGATTACTTCCCTGTAAATCCTTAAGGTTACTTCCATGTAAATCCTTAAGATTACTTCCCTGTAAATCCTCAGGATTACTTCCCTGTAAATCCTTTGGATTAGGCTACTTCATTGTAAAACCTTACGATTACTACTTTGTAAATTCTTAGAGTTACCTCCCCTGAATATCCTCAGGATTACTTCACTGTAAATCCTTAGGATTACTTCCCTGAAAATCCTAGGGATTACTTCACTGTAAATCCTTAGGATTACTTCACTGTAAATCCCTAGGATTACTTCCTTGTAAATCATTTTTTCATGTAAATCCTTATGATTACTTCCTTTTAAATCCTTAGGATTACTTTCCCGTAAATCCTTATGATTACTTCCCTGTAAATCCTCTGGATTACTTTACTCGAAATCCTTGGGATTACTATCCTGTAAATCCCTATGATTACTTCCCTGTAAATCTTTAAGATTACTTACCCTTAAATCCTTAAGATTACTGCCCTCTAAATCCTTAGGATTACTGCCCTCTAAATCCTTGGGACTATTTTCCTGTAAATCCTTAGGATTACTTCAATGTAGATCCTTGGGACTACTTCCTTGTAAATCTTTAGGATTACTTCCCTTTAAATCCCTAGAATTACTTCCCTGTACATACTTAGGATTACTTCCTTATAAATCTTTAGGATTACTTCCCTGTAATTCCTTAAGATTACTTCCCTTTAAATCCTTGGGATTACTTCCCTTTAAACCTTAAGGATTACTTCCCTGTGAATCCTGAATATTACTGCCATATAAATTCTTAGGGTTACTTCCCTGTAAATCCATAGGATTACTTTCTTCTAAATCCTTAGGATTGTTTCCCTGTAAATCTTTAAGATTACTTCCCTTTGAATCCTTGGGATTACTTCCCTATAAATCTTTAGGATTACTTCCCTGTAAATCCTGAATATTACTTTTCATATAAATTCTTAGGGTTACTTCCCTGTAAATCCTTAGGATTACTTCCCTGTAGATCCTTAGGGTTACTTCCCTGTAAATCCATAGGATTACCTTCCTTTACATCCATAGGATTACTTCCCTGTAAATCGATAGGATTATGTTCTTCTAAATCCTTAGCATTATTTTCCTATAAATCCTTAGGATTTTTTCCTTGTAAATTCTAGTATCACTTCCATTTAATTCCGTATGTTCATTCTCCATTTTTCAGTGATTTCAGATCACATTAAATATTCACTTCATGCTTTACATTTGTTCCTTTTTTCCAAACTTCTTCATTCATTATTTCACTTCTTCATTTCCTGCTCGTTTGAGTTTTTCTGTGTTCTTTATGTATATAATCATCAGGATTATACATTTTTAGTTTAATATTTATCCTTTCTACCTCATTATACTTATTATTTTCAGCATTGTGGACATTTATCTTCATTATTGTGTTCAATTTGTTTATTAGTATTTTTGTTATCACACTGTGGCGGGATGTTGCAACAACAACCCCGACACCCTTGATCACACTAAACAGACAAT